>NC_056745.1:142112643-142158098 GCF_019279795.1 Protopterus annectens | reverse complement strand
GTGAGTGTAATAGTTGGTACAAAATTGAATTTTTAAATTTGGGGAGCTGGGATACAGGATCTGAATTGCCTATACACTGTATAGCCTTGTTGAGTTTAATTCTAGTAAAACAAACAGTAGCAAGCGGTGAAAACAAAACCAAGAACAAAATGCCACCGCAGTCACCGAACAGAAATAAATCCTGGTCCAGGAGTAACCAAATCCAATTTAATGTGTGACTAACACGAAGAACACACAGTTGGAAAACACAAGCACAAAAAGAACGTAATCCTCTTAACGTTTTCGTCTTCAACTTTGTCAGCAATGACATCCCTGTTAGGACACTGGGAATTTATACATCCCCACCCATGTCTTAGTTCAAATGCACCAATCAAGTAACAATTAAAATCAACTATAAAAACATCTAGTTAAAAGCTTTTCACTAAATAAACTCTCAATAAATAATTGAGTGACATAACTATAAATAAACTGTACTTCCTTTAAACAATATAATAGTTGTTGTGTAATAAGTAGTATATTTTGAAATCTTTTAATTGTTTGAAATATGTTACATACATTAAATAAGTTAAAATCAAACCTTATATCTAAGTGATGGTTACTGTAAAAACAATATCTAGCACCATCTGGTGGTTGAATTAGAAACTGAATCCCCTACAAATATAAATATTGGCCATCAATTAAGATACTTGGATGGATAGTTTTCAATACTCATGCTTACTGTCCAAGACCATAATATAATGAAAAAACAAACAGTTAGTGAATAAAAAGTTTTTATGTATTTAAATTTAAAGCTTAGCAGCTCTAAGTTTTAACACAGGTGCCAAAGACACCATGTCATTGAGACCCATGTTTTTACTTGCATCTAGTACCACTTGCTAAAATAATTCATGATATTCTATAAGGGTTTCCCACATGCCTCCCCTGGGATTGGTGGGTACTACCTCCAGAACAAAGAATTGGTACCCCAAAGTACCACATTTCAAAGCATGTTTACATAGTGCATTTTTCTCATTGTTAACCCTAATATCATATATAGGTTCATAGATTAGTACTAAGCTAACTGCCCTTGCGAGCCATTTTAAGCTTAGCCAATTATCCCTTGTGAGATTCAAACCCTGAACCTTGTGTTTGTCAGGCAAACACCTTAACCATTAGGCCACCCTCCAACCCCTGATGTGCTCATAAATTCTTTTTTTGAGCTTTCTTTCACTTTTGCCTATATAGAATGCACTACATTTTTTGCAAATGGCAATATAAATTATGCCTTTAGTATCACAATTTGCAAAGGTGTTCAAAAAAAGCATTCTACCCTTAGCTTGCAAGTAAAAATGGTCACCACAAGTAAGAAATGCACAGTAACTGCATCTATCACATTTGAATAACCCTTTCTTTTGTTTATTAGTCTTGTTCCTAAAGTCAGCATTAAATCCATTTTCCAACATATTCTTGATGGTCCTTCCTTTTCTATATGTAAAAGTTGGTTGGTTTTCAAAAATGTAGTGTAAATCAGATATTGCAGAAAAGTTGTTCCACTCTCTCAAAAAAAGTCTTTCTAATAAATGCAGAAATTGTGATACTAAAGGCATAATTTATATTGCCATTTGCAACAAATGTAGTGCATTCTATATAGGCAAAAGTGAAAGAAAGCTCAAACAAAGAATTTATGAGCACATATATGATATTAGGGTTAACAATGAGAAGAATGCACTATGTAAACATGCTTTGAAATGTGGTACTTTGGGGTACCAATTCTTTGTTCTGGAGGTAGTACCCACCAATCCCAGGGGAGGCATGTGGGAAACCCTTATAGAATATCGTGAATTATTTTAGCAAGTGGTACTAGATGCAAGTAAAAACAAGGGTCTCAATGTCATGGTGTCTTTGGCACCTGTGTTAAAACTTAGAGCTGCTAAGCTTTAAATTTAAATACACAAAAACTTTTTATTCACTAACTGTTTGTTTTTTTGATTATATTATGGTCTTGGACAGTAAGCATGAGTATTGAAAACTATCCATCCAAGTATCTTAATTGATGGCCAATATTTATATTTGTAGAGGATTCAGTTTCTAAATTCAACCACCAGATGGTGCTAGATATTGTTTTTTACAGTAACCATCACTTAGATATAAGGTTTGATTTTAACTTATTTAATGTATGTAACTAAAGTTGAAGACGAAAACGTTAAGAGGATTACGTTCTTTTTGTGCTTGTGTTTTCCAACTGTGTGTTCTTCGTGTTTGTCACACATTAAATTGGATTTGGTTACTCCTGGACCAGGATTTATTTATGTTCGTGACTGTGGTGGCATTTTGTTCTAAGTTTAATTCTAGTGGCTGTTGAAAAAACAAACAGTTATTAGAAAATGGGAATCAAAAGTCTAAACAAACTGTATTTGAAGTAGTGAATACTGTAACAGAGATAAAATAACTGGAATTGAGATCTTTAGAAAAGGATAGGAACAAACTACATAAAACAATGGAAATTGTGAAAACAACATATGCAGAATAATGTTTTGTAGGAGGAGCGAGGGTTTAAAGGTAGGAATTGTGCAATTTATGTACTGTTGTATTGATGATAATTGCATAAAAGCATATGCGATATACAATGTTTGTAACTGTTAACTAACACATTTTGTTTTATTTTATAGAACTTTACATTCGTCTAGGTCTTGCGTGATAATTCAATAAATGGGTTAAAAAAAAAAAAAAGTTCCAATAATGTACTTTCCAAATGCTTGCAGGTTTGTAGGAAGTGCATAATTATATCTATACCACCCGACAGGGTTGGAAGTAATAGGATTTAATCCAGAATGGCCAGGTTTGATCCCAAGGATCATGTTTCAGGCCAAAAGAGAATAAAATCCAGACCATTACTCCCACTACTGTCAAGTGGGCAAGTATAACAGCAATCACATTGTGTCAGAAATTACATTTGTGTTTCATATTCATGCAAGCATGGAGTATACATAAATGAGAATGTTTCTGTACCCATATGACAGCGAAAAGAAAAACCAAATGAAACTTGAATGCAAAGCAAACATTACGTGTTGATACACTTTACAAATATAAAAATGCATTTAATTGTTAACAATAGATAAACTACTCAATTTGGTCAACTGAACAAACTAGGACATGAGTTGTGATACATAAGTGAGACGATAGTTATGCCCGAAATAAAAAAAAAAAAAAAAAGAGAGAATCGATCAAAAGCAAAATGTTTAAATCAAACTGATAAAATGAAATCACTTAGACTACAACACCTTTCAAATGTACATTGGCTTGTGCATTAAATTTAATGTTGGGTTTCTGTCAGTTAATCCTTTCCACATCTCTGAAAGATTACAGCATACACGCTGGATTTCTGGGAGTTAATCCTTTCCACATCTCTGTAAAAGTACAGTATGCACACAAAAATATTTTACTGTTTGCCATATTGCTCTGCACAGTTTCCACCCCATCCATACAGAGAAATGGAGAGATGAAAATTCAGCAAGCAAAGGAGAGTAGTAGTGCTGAAATTGAAACTGAATTAATCATCAAGTCTTGGTTGAGTACCTTTGCGAGGTGGACCCGGTTTTCACAAAATCTCACTAAGGCAATATGGATATATAAACTGTACTTATATAGCATGTATCATGGACAGAAGTAGGTCAAAAATTAAATGGGATAGGTCGGTGCACAAGACCCAGGATAAAAAAAAGTAGTGCCCACTCCTGGTAGGTGCACTGGTGCCAGGACTGGAAATAATGACAGCGTAGATTTCTCAAAATACGGAAACATTCCTACAATGGGGCCAGGCCAGGCAAAGGGGAAGGGTAGCCCCCCTGCTATAGAAGGAAATAGGCCAAAGAAGAGCCATAAAGACGACAGACTGGACTATTGAGGGCAAGAAAGAAATTATGTATTGTTACTATTATGCAAAAAGCCCAGAATTTCCAGACACAAGATATACAAAATGGAGAGAGAAATTACAGGAAAGAAAAATACACAAGAAAAAACCGACAGAAGCTTCAAACAAAAATTTGCGTTCATTAATACAACAGATTTATGAAAAACAACTTTGATCTGTTTGGAAAAAGAAGAATCTGAGGAAGTGCAAAAATATAAAACAAGAAAAAACAGAGATATTTGAAAAGTATAAAAAAAATATGGACATGAGAAAGAAAGATTTGATACAGTGCAATATTTATGCAAAGGAGAAAGGCAAATCAATATAAAGAAGGCAGCCCCAAAAATTTTCCATGAGAAATGCAGGCAAAGGCATCTGAATATGGAAAATTTCACAATAAAAAAAAAATATCACAAAGATTGAATGCAGAAAAGAAGATTAGTGAAGTAGAAGTTGAAATTATGGAGTGCCTGTGAAGTGAAGGATTTGGTGTAGAAGGTCAAACAGGTTACATCACAGCATGATGAAGTGAGCCCCCAAAGTAAGGGGAAAACAGGAAGATCAGAAGACATCTGAAGAAGAAATATGGACATGGGAAAGAGAAAGAGATTTAATATGGTGTGATATTTATGCAAAGGAGAAAGCAAAACTAACCAATACAAAAAGAGCAGCACCAAACATACTTGAAGAGAAATAAAGGCAAAGGAATCTGGACATAGAAAACTTTACAATACAAAATGCACCACAACAGGATAGAGCAATGGATATACAAATTAAGGGGAAACAGTGGAACAGGAAGCAATTGGTCAGCTGCCATATCAAAATACTTTGAAGCCTTCCACAGAAAACCAATATAAAATGTTCACTTGAAACACAGCAAGGAAAGGAACAGGAAACTCTGAAGCAGTCAATGTTGAGGAGTGATACACCAGTGAGTTCCCATATGACAGAGCAACAGATGACAGGATGGAAAAGAAGGTGCCACAGGAAGATGTTATAGAATGCCCTGCAGGAAATGGAAAACAAGGGATTTGCCCTCAGTTTGGAAGAAAATGAGCTAACACAAAAGATACTCTACTTAATAGACATGGACAGATATATTAAGATCAATGAGAAAAATCGACTGCAGAAGGTCAATAAAACCCCAAAAATCAGAAACCTGATAAAACAAATGAATGCAGTAATTAGGACTGTCAATAGAGATCCATGCGATATAACAGAAGTAAACAGGATACATTACTGTGATGCTAAATTAATAACCGATAAAAAGTTCTACCACAAGAACACAGGGTATAGAGGGAAAGGAATGGAGGAAATCGAATACCATCATGGAAGTATCAAATAGAGAAAACTATAAAGCAATTAAGACAAGAAGTGTCACTGTTAGAAGACTATAGAAGAGGGAATAGAGCAACAAAAATACTAAAAGGTAGAGGTTATAAAAGCAGTGCGCCGTATTAGAACAGACCAGGATCTATCATGCACTATCGCAAATAATAAATTAAAAATCTCAGCACAGGTGGAAAAACTTAGAAGATACACAGAAATAAAGGAAAAGTACAACATAAGCAATTTATTGATGACCTAAAAAAGTTTTATAGAAAATTGGCAAACAAGGTAAAAGGAATTGAAAGATGCCAAATAAAAAAAAAAAAAAAAGAAGAGGAGAAACAGATATATTTTGGAGAAGCATCTATGAAGATCCTGAGAAACGTAACAAAGACGCTAAATGGATAAATGTAAAAGAAAGAATAATAAGTTTAAAGGTGCAGGAATTGAAATGGGATGAAGTAGCAGCCAGAGAGAGATTAAGACAAAGTTAAGAAAGCCTGTAATTGGAAAACTCCAGGCCCAGATGCAGTACTTGCCTTTTGGTTAAAAGTATTAATATCTTTGCATGAAGATTTAGCCATGAGTAAGAACTATTTATATGTGCATCCTGAACAGACACCAACCTGGCTAATAACAGGAAAAACAATGCTACTACTTTATTATAGGTCAATAGCTTGCCTTCCGACGATGTATAAACTATACACGAGAATTGATGCTGACAGAGTTTACAGTCATTTCGAAGAAAACTCAATTATAGCAGTAGAACAAAAGGGCAATAAAAGAAAAAGTCATACGGAACAAAGGATCATTTGTTGTTAAATAAAGTCACACTGGAGAACTGTAAAAGGGGGAAGAATTTAAGTATGGCATGGATTGACTATAAAAAAGCATTTGACAGTATCCCACATTCATGGAAAAAAATATACCCTACACTGATCAACTACATTACAGTGCCCATGAAACAGTGGCAGACCACTTTGCAATTAAGCCATAATAGAAGACAGATTATTATCCCAGGGATAAAATTCAAAGGGGGATATTCAAAGGTGACTCTCTGTCACCACTGCTATTCTGCCTTGTCATTAACCCATTAAGCTGTTTACTTAGCTTAGGCCATGGCTACAATTTGGCTCCTAGAAAACAACAAAAGTGTAAAGACTTCCCATCTTCTCTTTGTCGAGAATTTAAAACTGTGTAGCTCATCAGATGAGGAACTGAAAGCACAGATATAGGTTGTCAAAACATTTTTAGATGATACAAGAAAACAGCGTTGACATCTAGGAACAAAATCCAACTTAGCTCTTTCTGTCTTAACTTACAGTTTTGGACTGACCGACTGGCCCCAAACCGTGTTGGATAGATTAGATTGGAAAACAAGAAGGATGCTTCGTGCTCACCAAATAATTTATAAAAATCAGTGTATATTCTGAAGGAGGAATAGGCCTCCTTGAAATTGATTACATGTACAGATCTGTAATTGTGGAACTCCACATATATCTGCTGACCTCACAAGACCCAAATATAGTGAAAGTTCTGAAACATGAGTAGTATAAATCTAAGATGACTTATCTGCTTAATTTAGCAGAAGCATATCAGTTTCAAGCAGGAATGGAAATCAAACAAGTAAATAAAAATCAGGCAGCAACTGAATGTGCCAAAAAACAAAAGGAGGAAATGTAGAAAAAACATAATTATAGTTGCAAGTATAGAAAACTTCTGGAAGAACATCATGTTGATCAGGAATAAACGCAGGAATGGTCAAGGAGATGCAAATTCAAACCAAGACATGAAAGGTTATTTTTATTTATTTATTTTACATTTTGATAACTGGGGAAGTCCGACTGGAAACAGGTCCATTTTCAGCAGAGGCTCGGGAAGAAACGCTCCACATAACACTAAGAATTAATACATCCAAGAATACAAATAGGCATACATAAGCAAGCATTAACAATTTCTAGGTGGTTGCAACAGTGAATGATGCATGAAGAAAAGCTCGAGTTACCTTTTTTTTTTTTACTAGAAGGTTGCTCTTTCTGTTCAGATCTTTACATTAGTTAAACAAGTCTACTGGCTATGTAAAGGACTTATCATTGGAATAGTTGGATCATGACGGATTCCTAGCAGTAGTGCATAGTATAGATTAACCTGGAGAGTAGCATGAGCAAAACCAGTTATTTAAGTAATGGGTTTTGAGGAGTTTTTTTTTTAAATTGGAGATTAACGGTGATAGAAGTTAACTGGATTGGGAGGGTGTTCCAGATGTTGGCAATGGAGCAGGCAGAGAGAGATTTCTCCGCTTCATTTTTATGTTTGATGACACTGATTAGGTTTTGATTATTATATCTTAATTCATCACTATACCACCACTAGAGCCTTAAGTGCTGAAAGGTTGTTTTTTTTTCTGGAAGGTAGTAGTGCTTGTGAGCTATTAAAAGTTGGCTGAGTAGGAGTAGCTGAGGTAGCTCAAGCCAATTTAGTTGCTTGAGGGCAAGGCAGTGATGGGATCTACAAGTGGTATCTGTGGCGAACTTGGCAATCTTGTTGTAATAAGATTCCATTTTGTTTAGTCCGCTGTGGCGAAGGTTGGTAAAGATAGGGGAGGCAAAAAGGAGAATATATAGGAGGAGAGTCCTTGCAATAGTGGCTTTGGCATGTGTGGTGACAAAATTGTTTGTTCCTATAAAGGAGACCAAGTTTTTTGTTAACTTTCTTTATAGTTTAGGCTACGTGTATGTCGAATTTCAGATTGTCAGTTTCAACACCTAGCAGTTTAGTGTGCGTGGTTGAGCTGATCTTTATGTTGTCTTTAGATGTAATGGTAAAGGTGTTGTTTAGAGAGTGAGATTTTCCAGGACTGAAGAAAATGAGTTTTGTCTTTTTGGGATTAAGAAGAAGTTTGATGTTAGTGAATCATGATTCTGCAAGGGTAAAGTTGTTTTGAATTATGGTTTGAAGCTCCTTTAGGGTGGGGGCTGCACATATAATGGTGGTGTCATCTGCATATTGCACTACTGAGGCTGAGGCAGTCTGATTAGTAAAAAGTGAGAACAGCAAAGGACCGAGGATAGAGCCTTGAGGGACGCCTATGGCTACTGGTAGTAGCAGGGACAGTTGGCCTTGCCATAGGACAGCTTGTTGACGGTCTGATAAATAGTTACTAAACCATGATATGGTGGAGGATCTTATGTTGAGGGCAGATAGAGTCTCCGAGTATAGTATGGTTAACCATATCAAAGGCTTTGGAGAAGTCTAAGAATATGGAGGATACAAATAGTCCTTTGTTTCTATGATTGACGGTGTTAGTGAAAGAAATCAGTGCTGTGGTGGTGCTATGGGAAGGTCTAAAGCCATGTTGAGATTCGGATAGTAGGTCATTTTGTAAAAGTAGTGCTGTGGTGGTGCTATGGGAAGGTCTAAAGCCATGTTTCTATGATTGACAGTGTTAGTGAAAGAAATCAGTGCTGTGGTGGTGCTATGGGAAGGTCTAAAGCCATGTTGAGATTCGGATAGTAGGTCATTTTGTAGAAGTAGTGCTGTGGTGGTGCTATGGGAAGGTCTAAAGCCATGTTGAGATTCGGATAGTAGGTCATTTTGTAGAAGGAACTGCATGAGTTGAGAATGAACAACGCTTTCCAATATTTTTGATAGAGGAGATAGAATAGCGATGGGACGATATTTGGTTAGCTCAAGGGATTTACCTCCTTTGTGCAGTGGTATAATATGTAATACTTTCCATGAGTCAGGTATTTTATATTCTGATATTGACCTATTAGGATGGACACTGGGTAGGCTATTGCTTCAGAAGTCATCTGAAGGAGATCTGCTGGCAGATTATCAGCTGCCAGTATGGTTGGATTAATTTTTTTGAGGAGTTTAGCAATTGCTTTTGTAGAGACTGGGTGCAGGGAAAAGCTGGAGGGGTAGTCTTGTGTGTTGGAATGTCTCTTGAACTGGGGTTACCAGTACTATTTTGGGTGTTGTCTAGGGTTTGGACTGTTTCTGTAAAAAAATGTAATAAAGTGGGTGGGAGTGTTTTCATGGTTGTTTGGTAGTATAGGGAATGGAGTGGTGGATCTTCTTGGGTGCAGTATAGTATTTATTGTGGCCCAAAATGTATGTGGGTTATGAGCATATTTTTCTTGTATGGATTTGTAGTAATTAGATTTGTCAAGTTTGATTTGTTTTTTGGCTTTGTTCCGGAGTTCTTGATAGTGCTGTCTCAAGGTGGTGGTTTGTTGTCTCAAGGTGGTGGTTTTGTTTTTGTGAAACTGTAGCCAGGCTTTGTCCCTTTCTTTCATTAATGTGTTGGTATCTTTAGAATCAAAACCAACTATGCCCCTTGGCTAATAATGGTTCTAGAGGGTGCATGATAGTTTAAGATGTTTAGGAAGTAGAGCTGAAGTACTCCACAGCTTTGTCTAGAGTCAGTTGTTTTAGGGGAGTCCAATTACAGCATTTTAGTGCATTGATTAATTCAGTAGTTCTAATAGACTTTCTTGTCACATATAACTCTGAGGATGGGATGGTGAATATGGTGGGATCGGTGCCTGATTAGGTAAGTTACTTGGTGGTCGCTCAGACTTGCAGGAAGACAGCCTGACTGCTGTGCAAGACTGGGGTCAGATAGCAAAACCCAGTCTAGGATGGACTGGCATTTGGATGTTTTGTCAATTCTAGTGGGATCAGATATAATCTGGGTGAACCCGTGGAGGTTAGTGTAGGTAGTGGGGGTTTGGCTGGTGCAGTCAGCCCAGTCAATATTAAAATCGCCTAATAGTATGGTTTCTTGTGGGAAACAGGTTGACATCCAGTTTAGTAGGCTTTCCAGTATAGTGGTGTTATTGCCTGGTGGGCTATAACCTCCTCCAATAATTATTTGTTGGAATTAAGCTTTAATTTTGCAAGAATTAGTTCTACATCCCTGATTTCTTTGGAATTACACTCAAAATTGTTCAATTTTAAATTGATCTTGGAATAGTATTGCTACACCTCTCCCCTTTTTCCCCAATTCTGTCACTACGTATAATGTTATATCCATGAGGTGTAATTATATTGTTATGGTTTTCTGGTTTAAGCCATGTTTCCATTAGTACAGCGACTTCTGGTTTGTATAGAGCTAGCAGGACGTGGAGGTCATGGGTTTTGTTAAGTATGCTTCTAGCATTTATGTTCAAAAGGAGGAGAGAGGAGGCAGGTCTTAGGTAAAGAGGATTTGTCTGTTGTTAAGTTTGAGTTAGTAGACATATTGGGGCCCTGGAGTAGGGTGAATGTCCCCACAGCAAGTGAGTTTTTGGAGAAGGTATAAGAGTTTGGTTAGTTTGTGAAATATTTTAGTTTTAGGTTATAATGAGGATTGATTTTGTAGGTTGGGTTATTATGCAGGTAGGAATAAAATTGGGAGGAGGTGAGGTCGCAAGGTGATATAGGGAAATTCCTTAGTTTTAAGGGACTGGTTAGGGGTTCTGTCTGCCATGGTGGAGGGGTGGTGATATATAGTTGTGAGTGGTAGGAGGTAACTATGGACAGCAAGAGGAATGAGAGGACAGTTAGTGGGTAAGGTATTAGTTTTGGTATCAGGGTGTGATAGGTGTGTGACATGTTTTTAGATGTGCTTAAGGAGAAGGGTGTGTGTGGAAGAACTACTAATAATTACACAGGAATAATTACACAGGTTGGATGTTGAATAAGGGTGTGGTGTAAAGTAGTATTATGAGGATGATAGGTTAGTTTTAATGGGTAATTGAGAGTGAGAAGTACTGGGGGTGTGGTCTATAGCAATAAATGTAATTGATGTGGGGGTGGGTGGGAATCTCGGTAGGGAAGGGGAGAGAAGTGCGCAGAGCAAACAGAGTAGGGTTGCACCGTCTGTAGGTGTTATCAGCAAAACCAGTGAGTATTTCCCTAGCACCTGTATGGGAGAGAATATGTATTCAGTTCTAAATTATACAGCAGCCAAATGTCACTTTATTTATTTTACACAAATCTGTGAAGGGGGACTAGGCAGTCGCTAAGAAGGAGGCTAGGGAGGTAGGGATAGGGGAGGCTCTAGGTCAGGGGATGAGAAGAAAGGATTTAGTGCAGGAGATGTGGGTCCAGGGTAGGGCACAGATGACGGTAGTATGCAGGGACGCGAGGGACTTTTCCAGTAGGAGGCAGGGGAGTAGGAGGAAAGGGCTAGCAGACAGAGTGGCTGGGTGTAGGGTTAGGCAAGTGGGTGCATAACTTAAGAGTGTTGCGAGAGCAAGGGTAATGGGGTGAGGGGTAAGCAGAGATGTGCAATAGCTGACCAGAGCAGTATTTTTAAGAAGGCACAACAGTAGGTACAAAGATATAGGTTATTTGGCCAAGATTAGTTAGAACCCAGTGTAACATGTTATTAAAGGATGGCACTGTTGCTGGAGAGGATGATCCAATGTGATATAAATGTCAGTTTCTATGATGCTTAATATTAATCTTGGCAGCCCAACATAGTGAGCTACTTGTACACTGGCTTACAAAGTCCATTGAACATGTGGGAGAAACAGACAACTGTAGGTTTTGTAAAACCAAACTGGAAACAGTTGCACACCTTGTTGCTGGTTGTGACATACTAACGGCAGGACTGTATACTGAAAGGCATAATAATGTGGCAAGGCTGTTGCACTGGGGGTTCTGCAAGCATTATGGTATTGAAGTGGCTGAAAAACACTGGAAACATGAGCCACAAAGCATCATAGAAACTGATGGTTCACATAGGATCATCCATTACCAACAGCTCAAAATACAGATGCTAGAAAACCGGATATAGTGGTCTGGATATAGTGGTCCAGGAAAAGAAGACAATAGTAGCATTGATCACTGAAATCACCACGCACAGTGACTACAGTGTCTTGCAAATAGAGAAACACAAAGTCATAAAATATCAGGATTTGCAGGCAGAAACTAGAGCAATGTGGAAGAAAGATGCCCAAATAGTTCCAATAGTAGTAGAAGCATCAGGTCTTATAAAAATTAATCTACAATCATATTTAGATATGTTACCAATACATGTAACTCCATACGACTTGCAGGAGTCTTTACTGGGCACATTGCGGCTACTGTGAAGAGCATTACTACTTGACATCAAAGACTGAAACGATACTAATTTCATGAACTTTAATCGTACTTTGACTTAGCAATGGGGTCCACTGTCGTCACAGTATTAAAACCCAAAAGACTTAGAGAAATTAAAAAAAGAAATACCAAGTTGGTTAAATACTACCTAGATCTGATGCTACAGCTTAGAACTTCATGCAAAACACCACCTAAATTAGTTAAATTATAGGGTTCCTATTGAATAGTCGACAGCTTAGGTTGTCAAATGCTTAATCATTGACACCTACGCAAACGGCCACATCATCGAATTCTTTCCTCGGGAAAGAATTTGTGTGGCCGTTATTGGGGATTTGCCCTTTCCCCAATGTAGAGTAATCTTGGAGTTGGCATATTGTTTGTGTATTTTGTTTACAGACGGCCACCCAAATTCTTTCCCGTGGAAAGAATGCAATGATGTGGTGGTTCACTATTGTTAGCTTTCTACGCTTAGGTGTCGATGTTTGAGGATTCGACAACCTAAGCGGTCGATGTTATGATATAGATGCAAATTATACAGTAGCAAGTCGATTATCCTAATGTCAATTATCTGAACCAGGGGTGGCCCATGCTATTGGACTGCCAGACTGCAGCCCCCCCAGCTGTAAAAAAAGAAATAAAATACAAAGAAAGAAAATTTAAAAAGATCGCAAGTAGCGGACCTTCGCGCATGCGCACTAGCAGCATTTCCGATATCCAGACTGCTGATGAGACAGTCTGGAGCATGCTCAGACTGTCTCAGCAGCAGTCCAGATTAAGAAGCTTTCAAGTGCAGAGATCCCAGAAGTCTATGCAGTTGTAACTGCATAGACAGTCACTGGAAAGGGATCGGGATCGGACTCGGACTGCAACGTCAGCAGGCTGGGAGTCTCGTCGGGGAAGGACATCTCGCGCGGGCTTTGTAGTGCGAGAACGAAGCTGTGGAAGGATTCAGTGCTGCAACTAACAGACCTGTCCTGTGTGCGTGTAATGCCCCAGGTGCTACATGGTGGTGGCTACAGAATAAGGCTTGGGCCCAGGTGGCAAGAGCCTGCATTCCCTACCCACCACCATTTGTAAAAATGTTGCAGATTTTTCCCTCATACTTGCTCTGTTCCTCATAAAATCTGTGGTTTCTGTATTTTTGCGTACTTGCAAAGACAGTAGTGCATTGGTGCAGTGGTAGTATTCTTGCCTGACAGCTACATGTTCTCTGGTTTGATTCTTGGCTGGGGTGCCTTACCTTCTGTGTGGAGTCTATATGTACTCCCTGTTTTTGTTTCCTCTAGTATCCTCCCATCTTACAAAGACATGTGTCTGTCTGGAGTGTTTCTCCCTGGGCCTCGGCTAAAAATTAGCTTTTGTTTCAAGTCAGACTTTCCTGGTTAACAAATGTTAAAAATGACACACATTTGAATATCAGACTTCATATTCTTCAGAAAGTGCATGGTAACACAAAAGCTTTTATTCTAGCAATTTTCTAAGTGTATAAGATGGATATTTGAAATATGTCCCCAATTTTTGGGAGTGTATTACCCCATTATTGGCTTCATCCAGGTTTTGTGCTAAGGTTGAGAGCTATGGTAGGAAATGAATTCACTGAATATGTTTGGGGGCTATATTTCCCCATTATTGGCTTTGTCCGGATGTTTTTTGCTAAGAGGTTGAGAGCTACGGTGAGAACTGAATTCACTGAATGTTTGGGGGCTGTATTCACCCATTATTGGCTTTGTTCAGGTGTTTTGTGCCAAGAGGTTGACAGCTGTGCTATGGTGAGAACTGAATTCACTAAATGGTAGCCATTTAAGTTTCCGTCTTCCTCTTTCACAAAACAGCTGATTTGGCATAGTGGTATATTGCTCTGACTGTTTTGCACAGGGTCCTGGGTTTAAGGCTTGGCAGTGAAATGTATGGTGGTAACACAGCATTTTATTCTAGCAACTTTCCAACATTATACAAGCAATGTTTAAAATGTGTCCCTGGTTTTTGGGCTTTTGTCCCCCCCACAATAAACTTTGGCTTTTTCCAGATTTCTTTGTGCTGCAAAGTTCAGAGATACAAATGAGTGAGTAGATTTTACAAGGAGCCGAGAGCTGCAGGGGAGCAAAAGTTTAGTGCTGCTTATGCGGAGTCTGCTTGCATTGTTAACAGCACAACAGGTAGTATACTTGCTTTTGATGCAGAAGGCTGTGGGTTCTACTCCCACAGTAGATAGATGCATTGCTGATACTGTACTGTGTTGCAAAAGGGGTGGATGCGAAGATACCTAGTAACTATGAACCTGTTATCAGTTTACCATCCATTCCCTACTGCAATATTGCTAGCTTATCATTTTTTTAGTGTAAGATAGGCAATTTATTCCTCAAGGGTAACGGGCACTTTATTTGTAGACGAAACAATGAAATACAAAGTTGTTTGCTAGCAGCAACTTCATTAGTTACAGAGCTCTTTAATGTGGAATTATTTAGATGACTTTTACTTCTTCAGAGATTGTGCATATGTACTGATACTGGTGGACTGTAGACGTTTGAGTAGACTTATGATGGAAATGTTCTGAATTGGGCAGTTTTGTCATTACTGGTGCATGCATTTTGCTTCATTGTTTACTGGAAAAATTTCAAAACAATAAATTTAAAACACCCTCTAAAACTGTACTGTATTGTACAAGGAATATAATTTAATACAGTCAGGAAGGTGTATGAAAGAGCATGCGTATGTTTCGTGTGCAAGGGGCCTGCGATTTGAAAACAGCCCAAATCCAAAGTTAATCTGCCACTGGCAAAATGTATTTTCTTTGAATGTGGGTTGCAATGCTGTTTCAGTGATTGTGAGTTTTCAAGGGCAGAGAAGTTTTAATGCCAAGTCTGTTCTCATTGTGAGACTGTATTGCTTTGTTTAGCAGATATGATATCCATTAGTGTTTGCGCTGTAAAATGTGAAATAAAACTTTTAAATGAAGTCCAAATCATCGCAGAAGTAAAGCAGTATGCACATTAGTGTTTATGGTAAATGGAGTGAAATAGCCAAGTAATGGTTCAATGGAATGGCTGTGGGGGGGCTCCATTCGACCATTATTTTGTGAGGGGGGGGGGCAGCAAACTCAAAGACAGCCCCGGCTGAACTATACCTCTCAACTGTCCAGATTTTTGCAGAATGAATAGATTTTTGCTTCTTATTTTTTGTTTGTTCCCCATAAAATGTGTGTTTTTTTGTCAAATCATTTAGGAATTAAGTCACTAAATAATGACAGACACCGAGTTTCAGACTTCATAACCTTCAGAAAAATGCATGCTAAAGCAAGACCTGTTATTAGATCAACTGTCTCAGTTTATAAAAGAGCAAATTTTAGTACTGTTTATATGTTCCCCCCATATATTTGGCCTTGTCCAGATTTCCTGCATTAACAGGTTGAGAGGTACATGCAAATAAATTGCTTTATAGAATTAGGCATATCCAAACTTCTCAACTGTCCCCGATTTTGGCTCAAAATGTTGCTCTTCCCCCAATAATCCCTCCGCAAAATGGCAATTTTGGAAGAAAACATGAAGGGTTTACAATTAATAAATAACTGTAATAATCAGTTGTATATTACTTTTATTTCAGAAATGCGTGTAGATTCTTTTATTTTGTCAGATGCTCAAGTTAGCAGTACTAATATTAAAAAAAGTGTCCATTCTTTGACAGGTTCGCAGCTGTATTGTGTGGCTATTTTATATTTTTGAATCACATTTTCGGTCCATTTTTCATAAAATTGTGTTTTTTTTGGCAAATTAGTGGCAAATCATTAAAGACTGAAGTTAGAAAATATTGACAGACATTTCAGTTTCAGATTTCATACCCTTCAGAAAATTCATACTAATACAAGACCTACTATTCTATTATCTTTCTAAGTTTATAAGAGCAATATTTAAAAATTATCCTTATTTTTGGGCCTTTGTCCCACTTTTATGTATGGCTTTGTCCAGATTTCTTGCTCTGAGGTTGAGAGGTATGACAAATGTGTCAGGGCCATCACAGTCAGCCAGAGATATTTCAAATTGTGACATACTTGTTGCACCCCACTCCACCATGTAGTGACTCTGGATGTGTCCAAGCAAGGCAAGGAGCAGTTATGCAGTGTAAATATGCAGACTATCCCCCCAGCCAAGGTAGACACAAGTACTACAATGGCTTTTCATCTGTCCTTGATTTTGCATAATGTTCTGGTTTCTGTCATATTTTTATACTGTTGATTTATGCTTATTATTATTCAGAAAGTGTCTGTTGCTCTGTGTTTAAGTAGTAGTGCTTCAATGACCATCTGGTAAGCTTGTCTGAGATTGTAAGATGCAAGTAAGTTTTAATAAGCATACTGTTAAGGAATTGCCAACATTGAAAGCCTTTCTGTTGTTGCCATGCAGAGAATACTTACATAACTAGATAACATATAAGCCTTGGGTATTGAAATGCATATGACAGTATTTGTAATAAAGGACAGGATTACATTATTTTAAGAGCTCATTACAGGCTTTACCTGCAAACTAAACAGAATGCCAATCTATCATGTGTGGTCCATATCATGTGCAGTAATCCTTTAAGCAATGTATGTTGAGCTTGTTTCCCAGTTTGATTTTCATTTTTTACTTTGATCATGTTTTCCCCGTGAAACAAGTAGATAGTTGTCAGGCAGCGGGTCTTGTTTGGATAAGAAACATTTTTACAAGTGGGTGTATCACAGAGACAAGGGCGCCCGCAGGCAGGTGCAAGGGGGTGCACTTGCACCCCCCTGGAATCGGCTGGCTAGATCATTTCAAAAATTTTTTTTTTTTTTTTTTTTACGTGCGTTCTTCTTTAAGAAGATAGTGCGTTCTTCTTTGCTAACAGTCCAGTCGCGGGCATGCTGACATCATCGCTCTCGCTCATATTTAGAAGTTTGTGAGCAGGAACTTACACGGACGGTTTTGCAAGTGGGATGATTCGAGCGGGAACTGAAACGAATGGAAAATGGGACCTGAAACGGAATAGCAAGCGGGAGTAGACTGACAGAAGATGGGACACTTTCAGGTAGAGAGTGTGTGTGTGTGTGTGTGTGTGTGTGTGTGTGTGTGTGTGTGTGTGTGTGTATATATATAAGTAAAATGCCCCAGGTGTACATGGTGGTGGGTAGAGAATAAGGCTTGAACCCTGTACCTTGGGCCCAAGTGGCAAGAGCCTGAATTCCCTACCCACCACCATTTGTAAAAATGTTGCAGGATTTTCCCTCATACTTTTTCTGTTCCTCATAAAATCTGTGGTTTCTGCATTTGTGTCCTTGTTGCCTGACAGCTACATGTTCTCTGGTTTTATTCTTGGCTGTCTGGAGTGTTTCTCCCTGGGCCTCTGCTAAAAATTAGCTTTTTTTTTCCAAAGTCAGACTTTCCTGGTTAACAAATGTTAAAAAAATGGACACATTTCAATATCAGACTTCATATTCTTCAGAAAGTGCATGGTAACAAAAGCTTTTATTCTAGCAATTTTCTAAGTGTACAAGATGGACATTTGAAATGTATCCCTGTGTTTGGGACTGTATTCCCCCCATTATTGGCTTCATCCAGGTTTTGTGCTAGGGTTGAGAGTTATGGTAAGAACTGAATTCACTGAATATGTTTGGGGGCTGTATTCACCCAGTATTGGCTTTGTCCGGGTGTTATTTGCTAAGAGGTTGAGAGCTATGGTGAGAACTGAATTCACTGAATGTTTGGTGGTTGTAAGTCACCCATTATTGGCTTTGTTCAGGTATTTTGTGCTAAGAGGTTGACAGCTGTGCTATGGTGAGAACTGAATTCACTAAATGGTAAAGTTTCAGTCTTCCTCTTTCACAAAACAGCTGATTTGGCGTAGTGGTATGTTGCTCTGACTGTTTTGCACGGGGTCCCCTGGGTTCAAGACGTGGCAGTGAAATGTATGGTGGTAACGCAGCATTTTATTCTAGCAACTTTCAAACATTATACAAGCAATGTTTAAAATGTGTCCCTGGATTTTGGCCTTTTGCCCCCCCCCAATAAATTTTGGCTTTTTCCAGATTTCTTGTGCTGCAAAGTTCAGAGATACAGCTGAGTGTCGAGTAGATTTTACAAGGAGCTGAGAGCTGCAGGGGAGCAAAAGTTTAGTGCTGCTTATGTTTAGTCTGCTTGCATTGTTAATAGCACAACAGATAGTGTACTTGCTTTAGATGCTGAAGGCTGTGGGTTCTACTCCCACAGTAGGTAAATGCATTGCTGATGCTGTATTGTGTTGTAAAGGGGGTGGATGCTGCAGTCCTTTTGGCAAAGATACCTAGTAACTATGAACCTGTTAACAATTTGCTATCCATTCTCTATTGCGGTATTACTAGCTTTTCATTTTTTTATTGCATGCAACAAAGGCAATTTATTCTTCAAGGGTAACAGGCACTTTATTTGTAGATTAAACAATGACATATAAAGTGTCTGCTAGCAGCAACCTCTTTATTAGTTACAAATTTCTTCAATGTAGATTTTACTACTTCAGAGATTGTGTATATTTTTTACTGATACTGGTGGACTTGAGTAGACTTTTTATGATGGAAATGTTCTGAATTGGGCAGTTTTGTCATTGGTGGATGCTTTTTGTTTCATTGTTTACTGGAAAAATGTTCAAAACAATAAATTTAAAATGCCCTCTAACAACTGTACTGTATCTGTATTGTACAAGGAATATAATGTAATACAGTCAGGAAGGTGTATCAAAGAGCATGTGTATGTTATGTTCGAGGGGCCTATGACTTTGAAGACAGCCCAGAGTTAATAATTGCCATTGGCAAAATGTATTTTCTCTGAAAGTGGGTTTCAGTGCTGTTTCAATGCATGTGAGTTTCAAGGGCGGAGAAGTTTTAATATTAGTCTATTTTCATTGTGAGACTGCATTGCTTTAACAGATATGTATTAGGGTTTGTGCTGTAAAATGCAAAATAAAACTTTCAAATGAAATCCTAAATCATCGCAGAAGTAAAGCAGTATGCACATTAGTGCTTATGGTAAATGGGGCAAAATAACCAAGGAATGGGACATTGGAATGGCTGCAGGGGGGAGGCTCCATTTGACCATGACTTTGTGAGGGGGGGGTAGCAAACTCAAGACAGCCCCAGTTGAACTATACCTCTCAGTTGTCCATATCTTTGCAGAACGAATAGATATTTGCTGCTTATTTTTGGTTTGTTCCTCATAAAATTTGTGGTTTTCTAGCAAATCATTTAGGAATGAAGCCATTAAATGACAGACATTGAGTTTCAGATGTCATAACCTTCAGAAAAATGCATGCTAATGCAAGACTATCTTCAAGTTTATACAAGAGCAATTTTTAGTAGTGTTTGTATGTTCCCCAATATATTTGGCCTTGTTCAGATTTCCTGCATTAAGAGGTTGAGAGGTACGTGCAAATCACTTTGTAGATTAGGAATATCCAAGCATCTCAATTGTCCCCAGTTCTTGCTCAAAATGTTGCTCTCCCCTAATAATCCCTCCTCCAAATTTTGGAAGAAAATGTGGAGGGTTTACAATTATATATAACTGTAATGATCCGTTATAGATTACCTTTATTTCAGAAATGCATGAAATTAGTGGCAAATCATTAAAGATTGAGGTTAGAAAATAATGACAGACATTT
Source organism: Protopterus annectens (assembly GCF_019279795.1). NCBI lineage: Eukaryota > Metazoa > Chordata > Ceratodontiformes > Protopteridae > Protopterus > Protopterus annectens. The sequence goes on along the minus strand of NC_056745.1, from coordinate 142,138,147 downwards.
GAGTTTCAGATTTTATACCCTTCAGAAAATTTGTACTAATGCAAGATCTACCTGTTCTATTTAAGTTAATAAGAGCAATATTTAAAAATTGGCCTTATTTTTGGGCCTGTGTCCCACTTCTAGTTCTATGTATGGCTTTGTCCAGATTTCTTGCTCTGAAGTTGAGAGGTATGAGTGTCAGAGCCATCACTGTCAGCCAGAGACATTTCAAATTATGACATACTTATTGCACCCCACCCCCCATTGTAGTGGCTCTGGATGTGTCCAAGGAAGGCAAGGAGCAGTTATGCAGTGTAAGTGTGCAGAGTATTCCCCCATCCAAGGTAGATCACAAATACGACCGTGGCTTTTCATCTGTCCTTGATTTTGCAAAATGTTCTAGTTTTCTATCAGATTTTTATACTGTTGATTTATGCTTATTATTATTCAGGAACTGCATGCTGTCACAGTGCCCTGTTGCTCTGTTTAAGTAGCCATGGTTTAATGAACATCAGGTAAGCTTGTCGGAGATTGTAAGATGCAAGTAAGCTTTAGTAAGCTTGTCGGACATTGTAAGATGCAAGTAAGCTTTAGTAAGCATATTGTTAAAGAATTACCAGCATTGAAAGCCTTTTCGTTGTTGCCATGCAGAGAATATTTACATGACTAGATAATGCCTTGGGTATTGAAATGCATATGACAGTATTTGTAATAAAAAGGACAGGATTACAGTATTTTCAGAAGCTCACTACATTTTATTGGAGACCAGTGTCTTATAGCAGTGCCTGTGTGTTAGTAAACTTGTAGTTGGGTGGCTTTAATGGTATATGGTAAATAAGCATTGCTACCTTACTTAAAAGCCAAGCCCTGCAACAACTAGCTCCACACTGAAGTCAAAACACAATAGCTCTGGTGGGTAAATGTACTCTGTAGTAATCAAAAAAGGCAAATGTTTGAAATAACTACAGCTTATGTGCAAACACAATAGGTAGTGATGAAACAATGCTCTGCTAAAAATGCTTTAATGCTCCACATTGCTGAGCTGCAGATCAGTTATCACTAGCTACCAGGATTTCACCCACTTCAGATCAAGCACGGTGCCGTTCAGTGCAACCTTCCCAGAACTAATTCAAGTCTGACCAGAATTATTTGGTGTGTGTATAAGAGGGAGGTAGCATACCCCTCAGCTGTCCAGATTTTTGCCCCATATTCCTCCTAAAAAGGATTGAAGTTGCTAAATAATGAGACATTTCAGTTTTAGATGTCATGCCATTTAGAAAAATGCATACCAACACAAATCCTGTTACTCTTGCAATTTTCTAAGTTTCTGAGAGCCATATTTATAATCTGTCCCTATTTATTTTAGGCTTTGTCAAGATTTCTTGCACTAAGGTTGAGGCCTTGAGGGGTGTGGTATGTTTGACAGAGAGAGAAAGTGAAATGCCCAAGTTAGAGCTAGCAGGTGGAATTTTCAAGTGCATTTTCAAGGAACTGTGAGTTTTAAGGGAAGCTAAGTTCACTGCTGCTCATGCCAAGTCTATTTACAATGTGCAACTGTTTTGTTTAGCAAATGGTATCTCTATTGTGGTATAAAGTTTTAAAGCTATGTTAGTAGCACCACAAGTAGAACACTTGCATCTTAATGTAAAGGCTTGAGGTTCTATTCCTACAGCATATACATTTGTATGCTGCAGTCCTCATGATGTCCTCCTTTGGATGAGATGCCTAATAACTATGAACCTGTTTTTCAGCTTGTCATCCATTTTCTATTGCAATATACCAGCTTACTATTTTTTTAATTTAACATAGGCAATTTATTCTTTGACGGCAGCAGGCACTGAATTTGTAGATGAAACACTGAAATATACAGTTTTCTTCATTAGTTTCAGATATCTTTAATGTGGAATTATTCAGGATTACTTTTACTTCGGCAGAGACACTCAAACAAGTGTTGCTGTATAATACAAGGGATATAATTCAATTATATATTATAATTAACACAATCAAGTAAATCAAATAACTTTTGCATGGCCCTAACGGTGTGCAAGGAGCCTATTGCTTGAAAACAGTTCAAAGGTAAATAACCTGCCACTGGCCAGATGCATTTTCTTTGAATGTGGGTTTCAATGCTGTTTCATTGAATGTGAGTTTCAAAAAGTAGAGAAGCTTTAATGCCAAGTCTGTTTTCATTGTAAGACTATTGCTTTGTTTAGGTTTAGTAAATGCCTCAGTGTTTGGGCTATAATGTTTGAAATAAAAGTTGTAAATTAAATCCAACTGCCTGTAATCATTGTAGAACTAAAGCATAAAACAGTATGCACACAGATTTGAACAGTGTCTACAGTAAATGGGGAGAAATAGCCAAGTAATGGGACACTGGAATGGCTGTGTGGGCGGGGTGAGCTATGTGGGTGGGGCTCTAGGTTTGCACCAGGGAGTGACCAGATAGCGAAGAGGTTAAGGTTTTTGCTATGAACCAATACCCCGGGTATCACTTCTGTGTCACTGTTAGACAGAGGCACAGTATACTAACCTCGAAAAAGGGCATAGCAAAATAAATTTAAAATGGGTGGCGAAAGCCAAACACATTCTGGCTAGGCTTATAAATGCCCAAGGGCAGATAGCCTAGTATGAACCCCCCTGCAAAAAATCCTGCGGGCTCCCTTGCACAGAGATTGCTACTTTCAGCATGTTACTTGGTACTTTAATAAAGCTGAATATAATTTATAATTAGAACTGGAGTACAAGGAGAAGTGGTTTGAGTTGAGTGCTGCTCGTTTTTCTTATACTTGATTTTGACTAGTATTCCAGTAATGTATTTAAAACGTAATTTATTTTTTCATGCCTCACAAACCTTTTGTTTCCATCTAGATATTAAGTAAGCTGTCATGCTGCCAATGGATTGAAATATGTTTTTTCATCTACACTTCATTTTGTCTTGAATGGACTCTCATAATGATGGTTTGGCACCCAGGGCAGAGTATTTAATTAAAGTTACAGTTTTTGTTAGTTTTGAGCATAGCTCCTCCACTTTCTAGTTGGCCACACCCATTCCCATTGACTCCACCCATTCAGCTGTCTCTTTCAGCCCCCACCTCCCCCATTTGAAGTCACCCCACTGATCTGAACACAGCCTTCCAAAGTTTTCCGGTAGGAAAAATTATCAAGTCTGATTATGTAAACATTATACGTATTCGCTAGAGAGCGTTTGAGTGTGTAGCCTGCTTGTATGTGAAAAATATTTATTGTCCACTGGAACGGCTGGATGGTTGAAAACTGTATTCCCTGCATGCAGATTTATCGGGTCCAATGCGTGTTTGATTATACAAACAAGTTAATCAGAACTAGGGTTGCCACCTTTTCAAATGGCCAAAGTGGGACATTTTCGGTACAAACATCAGATTTTACAGGCCGACACATACCCACGGTCAGTACAAAGGATAGAACTTAACTTTTTTGCCTAAATAAAAGCTTATTCTTGTAGCATTTTAGTTGCTTATTCTGTTTCTTATAACATTTAGGTATTTTAGATACAGAATAACTGTTTTAATTAACTATTACATAAAATATAGGAAATAATTTTGTCCTAAAATCTCAGGACATTTGCCATTTTTAAAATTTTTTGTCAGGACACAACTGCCCAAAGAGGGACTGTCCCTCGCAAAGTGGGACAGGTGGTAACCCTAATCAGAACTACCTTAGGTCCCAATTAGTTCGGAGGGATTTTGAGAAACACACTCTGGACTACCTACATAAAAGATAAAACTGTGAACAAGTCACTACTACACACACTACTCCTGTGGCGTTTTGGAAAAAAAGAGACAACGAACCGTTAATATCATACAGTTACTTAATAACGGCTATAAAACTTTGTGTAAACAGTAAAATCTACTCACAACACAAACCTGAATACAATAACAATCCTTGTTGAGATACCCCAGCTTATTTAAATCTGACCACCACATTGTGCTAGCCTTGGTATGTCAAGCCGTCTGCTACTGCGGTGACAGGAAAATCAGTCTATCATGCCGATCACATCTACTTTTTTCTTTCTTTAATCTACAATAATCTGATGGCAAACACTTGCAGATGGACGAGCACCTACAGAATGAGCATTTTTTATATTTACAAAAAGTTAATCAATTTGTACACCAGCCTCCAACCAAATTTCTCAACTATCCAGAATTCCGCAGAACGTCCCTGATTTTCCCTCACATAATAAAAAATGATTTTCTGGTAAATCTGGGAGACTTGCAAATCAATCGCCAATAATACCTCAGAATACAGCTTCATTTATATTATTCAGAAAATACGTGTTCCATTCCATTACATGAATTAGACTAATACTTAAAAGTACCCATGAGGCTATGTGAACACGTTAAAAGAGATACGCCTCTTAACTTGTGTGAGAGCTTGTGGTTCACAAATTTCACAAGAACGTAATAAAATAAAGAGAAGAAGTCTCAAGTCATACACGGAATGATGAGATAACAAGAGATGTTGCACATTTGTTAAATTAACCTGATCTGTCAAGCTGTCAGTAGCAACGTTCATAAGTTCGAATCCCGTTCCTTACCTCATTCACTAGTTTGTAATGCAACCGTTTCCAGTATAGCCGTGGGACACCTGAGACAGTCAGTGCGGGTGCGTGAAGCAACTCGAACTCCTTATAACCAGAATCATCACAAGAGACATCCTCAGGAGCAGAAGACTCCACAAAACTTTCCCCAGTCTCCGCCATGCTACTTTCAATAGTAAGCTGCTATTTTCTTCATAAGGAGCACGTGCTTACGTTGGCCAATATTTACCAACCATGAGCTCTGCTGTACATATTGGGACAACCATAAACTTTCCCAAGATTTAAAACGTCATACCTGAGGAGAGAATGCTTTGCTTGAGGCATAAAACAGAAACCGAAGAACGGTGAGATGAATAAAAACAGTTGCATCTCTATATTAAGCAGGTCTTGTCTTTCACCTGTGAATTACTACGTTTTATCTATTTCGGGCTTCTCACCATGTAAGTTTTACAAAAAAACATTACAAAGGAAAGAAAAACGGTTTATAAATTATTTGCAATCGGCATTGCTCTCAACCTTCCATCTCTAACATGAGGAACACTAGCCCTCATAATGTGGAAAAAATGGGCAAAATGTGGAACACATACTAATGGCTTACTAACAACTTCAACTAGGAAGGTCATAGAATGGTTAAAATACGTTGGTTTTACTTATACAGAAGATATTTTAATGAATTAACACGATTCATTTCTATTTACAATGGATTTCACTAAAAAATTCCTAACACTGAATGTGTGACAAAGTCTTTCAATGTGGAACTTCGAGGAACGTGAACTTTTCAGGACCCCAAATGAGATACATTCCTCATAATGAGGTACACTTGAGAGGTATGGCAATCGGTATTCATTCAGCGACGGTAATGTTCACAATCGTAATTCTTGCTTTCGTTTATTTTGTAGGGTTACCACCTGTCCTACTTTGCGAGGGACAGTCCCTCTGTGGGCAGTTGTGTCCTGCAAAAAATTGTAAAAATGGCAAATGTCCTGAGATTTTAGGACAAAATTATTTCCTATATTTTATGTAATAGCTGCATAAACTAAATTCTACAAGAATAAGCTTTTGTTTAGGCAAAAAAGTAAAGCTCTGTCCTTTGTATTGGCCGTAGGTATGTTTTAGCTTGCAAAATCTGACGTTTGTACCAACAATGTCCCACTTTTGGCATTTAAAAAGGTGGCAACCCTATTATTTTGTTGATCTTTAGGCGTGCATGTTCAGGAAAAACACCAGTGGTGATATGCATTCTTGTTAATTAGGGGTTGGGGGTAACATGGATAAAACACCATTGATGGAAGAACAAGGACAGTTGCAAAGTAATGGAAGTTGTGTCTGTGCAGGTTTACACAGCCTGTGTTTTGAGCACATTACTCTCTGATTTGATTCTCGGCTGGAGCGCTTACTGTGTGGAGTCTGCATGTCCTCCCTGTGGTCGAGTGGCATTCGAAAGACATGCATGAATGGGTGTGCCTTCGTTGAAGGTTGGGCGTCGGGCTGGCACCTCGGCACCATAAAAATCGACTGCCAATCATTAGCGGACCGGAGTTCCGCTCTGGCGACCCCTAACCAGGAAAAGCCGAAAGAAAACACTGTATACCAGTGAAACATGGACTGTGCATTCAAAACAGGAGCAGAGCGACCAATGTATTCCATATGTGCTGCCTTAGGAGTTGCATGCTTGGTATCTGGTGGTAGGACAAAATCCTCAACAGCACAGTGCTTTAGAGGACAGTTACCACCTCCATGTTCACCCTCCTGAAACAGATATGTATATGTGTTGGTTGGGTCATGCCTCACGCATGACGGATGGCACCAAAAGACCTCCTTTTTTGTTGAGATGAAGTCTGGAAGGAGGCCAAAAGGGTGACCCAAATTGCTCTGCAAGGACATATGCAAGCGTGACCTTTGCCTTCTCATCAGTGTGAACGCATGGTATTTTCTCATCTCAGACAAGTATACCTGGAAATGGGAAGTGAAGGAAGCTCTTTCTATGTATGAAACCACCTTGGAAGAAGAGCAGAGAGTGGGAGCCTGCAGGAAGATCCATGCCTGTGATACCAGACCGATATCTACCTACTGCTGCTCAGAATGTGGAATGGACTGCACAGCCAAAGAAGATGCTGCTGGAATCAGTCCAATAGAGGAGCAAACCCATGATCCTTTGGTATCGAAGATGTCTACTGTATCACTTTATTTATTTATTTATTTTATTTTTTTCTGAAAATTATTTATCTGATCTGTTTTGTTGGTTAAGAAATTATATGGGAAGGTTTTCTATGTTGTCTGAATGTTTGGAGGTAAAAGTTATGGGGATATTCCTTTTGGCACTTTGGGGTTCTTAATTGATTCTTGTATTCAGTAAAAGGAGGCAGGTCTGTACATTGGGATATAGAAGATAATTTACCCTGTTGTACATTTCATGAGATATATATATATATATATATATATATATATATATATTTTTTTTTTTTTTGAGTAACAGAACAAAAATTTTAAGTTAGAAGACAGCTGTTTGTAGTGTGGTCCAGGTAGATATAGCAGTTAGTGTTCTATCTCATAGTGTTTGGTTCTCTAATTTCCCAGCTGGGGTACCTTCTGTACAGACTGAATCTATACATTCTCTTTTGGGTTTTCAAGAGATAGTTCTGTTTTACACAGCAATGTATGCTGGTAGATCAGCTGACTTTCCCACAAGTTGGCCATTACATGCTGGTGGTTTGTGTAACAGAGAACATTGAACAACTTGGATCGGACTGAAATGAAAGTTAGTCGAGGTATGGCCCAGCAGATTGGCCTTAGGGAGATAACTAACATACCATAGGATCATAGAAGGTTACTAGGCTGACAGCCTCAGGGCCCTTACAAGTCTAGCCAAGTCCAACCAGTGTTCCCAATGGCGCCTGGTTCAAGTAGACACTAAAATTGGCACCTATTTCATCTGTCCAGGAGGGACACAGGTGGAACCCCTGGGGTGAATTTCTGGTTACCCATCCAATTGTCCAAATTATGCTTAAATAGGGTCAACGAGTGGCTTAGTTTAACATGAATAGGAAGCTTGTTCCCAAGGTAGGGCAAACTCTGTGAGAGGAAATCTGTCTCTCCAGCAAGTTCTGTTGATGTCACATACTGGGTTAGGGTCCTTTGAGTGAGTGATCCATGCACCATTTGACTTGTGAGTGTGCAGCATTTCCATTAAAGCTGGGTCAGAGATTGCTTTATATGCAAGGCACAGGTCACCTCTGAGCAGTCTGTACTACACAGAGTAAAGTGACAGTGATTTCAGTCTGTCTGCATAAGACAGATCTTGAAGACCCTGAATTTTCTTTGTAAGGAACCTTTGTGCTCTCTCCATTTCCTGCAAGTGTTTGGAAAGGAACATACCAAAGGGAGCATTGTACTCTATTATTGGCCTGGTTAGGGAAGAGTGCAGGGGGGTTATAATGTATTTTCTTCTGGAGGCAACTGTCCTTACTTATGAGCTGGGCAAAATAAAATACCCTTCTTACCACTGTGGAGACATGGTGATCGCAGTTAAGGTTGCTGTTGATCTGTGTGCCCAGATTTCTCACCACTGACTGTGTGCTTAGGGTATTGCTATTGATGTCAGTAACATCAGCCTTGCCAAAGAGGATGATAATGCATTTTTTTTGCATTCAGTTTAAGACCATGACTTTGGCACCAGTCATTAGTCTGCGTAAGACCTTCTTGCAGGATGCTGACATTGTAGGGATTTCAGTTATCACTACCAGTTTGCAGTCATCAGCAAACTTTAGCAGCCACAGTCCTTTAGTTTTAGCCTGTACTTTGGAGAAGTAGATTCCGAACAGTAGGGGGTCCCAGAACCGATCCCCATGGAACACCACCGGTTATGGGTCTGCTGGAGGAGGTGAAGTCCCCTATTTTGACCATATGAGCTTTATCAGTGGGGCAGTTTGCAATCCACCTGATAATATATGGGTTGATACTCAGGTGGGTGAGTTTATCAATGATGCCTGAGTGGGGGATTGTGTCAAAGGCCTTGGCTAAGTCTAGGTAGGCTGTATGCATAGATTTTCCCTCGTATATGGCTTTGGTGACTGTCTCGAAGAAGTCCAAAAAGTTTAACAGGCATTATCTCCCCTTGATTAAGCCAAATTGGGTGGGGTCAAGCATTTGGAGATATCCTATATCTTTGTTAATAAGATCCATGATGATTCATTCCATCCATGGCCTTGCAGATAAAGCTGGTCAGGCTAATGGGTCTATATAGTTCCCAGGGTCTGTGGATGTACTCCTTTTGTGCAGAGGGATGAAGGTAGCTGTTTTCCATTCCACTGGGATAAAGCCAATGCTTAGGCTGTGATTGAAAAGTGTGCCCAATGGTGATGCTAATTCCTGTTATAACCCATGCAGAACACAGCACAGGATGTTATCTAGTCCCATAGAGGCTGTGCTTTTGGCCTTAGAGAGGGCATTTAAGACAAAAGTTAAAAGTCTCTTTTTTCATAAGAGCTGGCAGAATTTGAAATTCACTACTTCTGCATATTAGATTAGCAAAAGAGTTAACATCTTTTAAGGTATTAATTACTAGATAGTTGATTTAAAAATACATTTTGCATCAGGGACAATAATAAGACAAACTCTATAACTGCCTATATAGGCCCAGAGTTTGATAAACATATCACTTAAGTATCTAATCCAATTCCTTATCATATTCCATCTCTCACTCACCTCTACAAATATCCTGTTCCCACAGAATTTCTACAGGACTATCCTGCCATATCAGAACCATTATATTTAATGGGGCATCTGTATTCTAATTGAGAGTGCAAAACGTTTGCTTTCTTAGCTTTTGACAAATCTGTTGAGCAATACTTAAGTTCACCTGTCATGTTCAATACCCCTACCTGTTTCTGTAACAACCCACTGTTAACACTCAGGTCCTAAACGGAGAGCTGTATTCATTGTGCCCACACAGGCCATATTACAGACCCCGACTTCCTATATATGTGAGTTCTAGTACAGATACATATGCAACATTAACCTTGAAGCTGTTACCCCATTATAACAAACCCCGTATTCAACATTGTCTACATTTTACATTGCAGTCAACTGCAGGTATGTTACCATCCATTTACAGTTTGTCCAGAAACAAGAAGTGATATGATCTGGCTTCCACTCAGTTCCATTATTCCCTCCATATGCATTGCTTTCTGTCCAATGCATATTTTGTAGAGTCCGTTGATTGGCTTCTGTACCAAGCATAGTCACTAGATCACATTTCCATCTTCTTCAGGGACTTGTATGTAAGCCTCGCCTTCCAGCCACTGGATAGTGTCTCTTATCCTTAACCACTCAGCTGCTTTCTATCTGGCCGCCATCCTTTGCCTAAATACTGGAAATGGCTTGACTGACATGCTGGTTTCTGTAGTTTTTTTCTTGAATCCATTAGTCATATTTAGTATCGGGTTCTTCCCCCACTCTCACTTTGCTGTTCCACTGCTGTGTTGAATTTTCCAATTCCTCTTTAACATCAGCAGGATCTAGGAATGTCTTTACCCAATGTGAAAAAAAACTCTTCATTTTATATTGCTCTATGTGGCAACACTGGAGATTTAGTTGTCTACATATTTTAGAGAAAGAAGTAAAGTGACTTATTTTTAATGTAGTGCTGAGCCAGAAATTGTGGTCTATGAAAATTTGCTAGTCCTTGATTTGGAGTTGCTATTTAAGTGTAAGATTTGCACCGTTAGTACTATCAGACAGGGGAAGCAAAGTAATGTCCTTGTTATGGAGGCAACCCTGTGGGTTCTGTCAATCAGTATATTGTCTTTTTGGATGCCCGTCCAGTCACTTAACATTTACATAATATAGATTTGATGGTCTCTTCCCTCAACTCCTTCTGGAGCATTTACAGTTCTTAAGTTCTCTCTCCTCTACTGGTCTGTAGCTCCTAGATCATACCTTCCATTTCCTCATTGGCTGCCTCAAGATCTGCTAGTCTAATTTATGTCTGCATTTGTCCTTTTAGTGATGAAAAATCATCTGAGTGACTGGAAATGGCAGAATCTTTTTCCTCCAAATTTTTGTCCATTTTCTTAATATAATCTCAGAGTCTCCTATTTGAACCATTTCATAATAAAGGTTGTCAATTTTCTGCCCTAATTCTGCCATCATCGCCCCCATTGTTGCATTCAGTGTGGTTTGACTTTCCTTACTTGTATCCTCCTGTTTTTCCCTATTGTCTTTAGGGATGCTTAGCTGACTTATTGGATTCCATCATCTTCCTTTAAGGCATCCAATTTATGCAGAGAAGGAAATGACCCACACTGGGTGTCAGGCTGCTAAGTAACCCTTTTATGGGGTTGGTTTACAGTTTAATCCACAGAGAGCACCCCTCATACAACTGATTTAGTCCGTGACATAACAGTAAATGAAAGTAGTGCATCTTAGTGATACATCTAGGCTTTACACTGTACCAAGCTAAGAAAGGCTGAAAAGAAGCAAGTTAGAGTTAATATAACTGTGTAATTTTGGGCTGCTGGAGTGGGGGGTAGGGGTGCTGAAAAAGTGCACTGATCACATTACACGTAGAATTAAAAAACTTTCATTCCCTGATTTACACAGGTGGCTACCTAAGTAATATCCTTAGGTTAAGATATTAAGACAAGATTTTTTTAAGCAAGTAAGCTTGAAAACTGTGTGAAAATGATGAAAAAAATGAAAACAGTGGTCTTTCTTGCATTTGCATTTTTTTCCTTTAGCAGATGCTTTTAGATGGAGACTAAGAGCCTGCAGTTGTAAGCAAATAATCAGAAAAAGTCCACACAGTGCATTCTAAGTAAAATCTACAAGAGTTCTTTCCTGCATTTGCAAAGTTGTTAGCCTTTTCCTCCTTTAGCAACTGCTCTTTATTGGCGACAAGCAGAATGAAGGTACAAGCAATGAATCATGAGCAGTCTAAACAATATGTATTAAGTAATATAATATATAATGTAATTAACCTTTCAGGGTATATTGGCATGCAGCTCAGTGAAAAATAAATTAAGTCTGAATCTGTCAGAAGTAAATAAGTCATACAAATAGTTGCAATGGGAAGTGAAAAAGTTACACAAGTAGTTGCCACTCCAGCAGCTTTAAAACCCTAATGTATTAAATACAGCAGTGCAAGATTTGGCTCATTTAAGGGTAGCAAGTGCAGGTTTTAAGGCTAAAAGTTAATGTTGCAAACAAGTAAGAAAGCTGTCTTTAACATATAAGGACATACATCAATCAGTATTAAGTAGGATCAAGGACTCAAACTTGCTTTAGCATGGTTAATCTTAACTTTAGAATAGGTAATGCCTGTGGTTGCAGCCATCAGTTTGGGACAACTGATTCTGTTTGGAGAGGTAAACTTCCTTGTTTTGGAAGCTGTATATCATTTCATTTTGTGTGTTTGCTGAGAGTTAAAATGGAATGAGAATTTGAAAATATATTCATTTTTTTCCTTGAGTTTTTGCACTAAAGTGAAATATCCAGGAAAATATAATGTGTTCAGACTGAGATGCAAAGAAGCAAATACAAGTAAGATCAGCCTGCTGAACACAAGTGTGTGCATGCATGTAAGCTGCAGGTTGGGAATACATAATCAAAAGTACTGTCATGAACAGGACATGAGAGTAATGACATTTTATAAGAATAGCTGGTCTGTCAATATTAACATGGCAAGTAAATGGCCTTACAAGTTTAGACAAAAGGCAAATAGCATTGAATTATGTTAAGTAGTGTATGGGATAGATGGTAATGCTACAGGAGATGGATAAAAATGAGCATGTGAATTTGACAAAAGATTTCAGGGAAGACATTCAGCAGAATATCAGGGACAAAAGAAATGACTGTGAGAGAGGTTCAGATAATGGCAGAAGAGAACAAAAAGACAATAATGGTAGCTTTGTGAAAGTAAGGGATCATTGACAGGGGAAGGAAGTTACACTGGCATGTTCTTGTATTTCCATTAAACTTTCTATTATAGAACATAGGAATTTTTTGAAGAGGTATTTTTATAAATATAGTAAAACTATAAGTATCAGAATACTTTTTCTCTAGTAGAATTATTCCATACAATACCTCTAAGCAAGGTAGGTCAGAAAATATACTTGTGTCCTGTGAGAATTATTTACGGGCAAGGTAGGCCAGAAAGAATGTGTTCCGTAAAACATTATATCATAGTTGCAGACTGCAGGTTTAGATAAGGGATCATAGCTTTGTTTTGTTATGGACAAAGAAATATTATGAACATTGTCTGTGAGAAGAAGTTATAAATATACACAATCTTTGGAGTTTGTCTTTGTTTTATTACAAGTTCTGTAATAAATGCAGTACTGCTTGTGTAAAAGGAAAATGTGAGGTCATGAGAAACTCTTTGAGAACATTTTAAAATGTAACAGTGTAATCCATCATTAGATGACAAATGTATTTTTTTATCAGCTTAAGAATATGAATTGTAATTCAGACACTACAGTGCCATTGAGGGATAAAGCCCTGACTATGGCCCAGTGAACACGGGTTTAATTAGCAGGTCAGGAGCCTGACAGAGCAGCAGGGAGGGATTGATGTACCCATCCCAGGTGAGAGGGTATTCATTAATGACAAATTCTTAAGGGAGGCATGGTACAAAGAGAGAAGCTGACTCAAACCTAGTCAATGAGCACTGGAGGCGGGCCAAGGAGTGGGTAGGGCACATATAAAAAATGCACGAAGCAAGGCTATGCCCTCAGTATGCCCACAGGATCCACAACTGGGCCTGGTAGTATCACGGTAAGTCTGGGGAGAGGTAGGAAATAAAAATGATAAACCTGTCGTGGACATGGAGCACTGGGGGCCTGGCCAGTCACATGATATCTCAACAGGGAGCAAAAAAAAAAGAATATGAATTATGATAGGAAAGAATATTGTAGATGATGTCACTTAAACTGCTCAGTGAGTTGTTTCTTGTATACAAATTTGTGTAGTCTGTCATGTTAAATTCACATTCTGTGTAATCTCAGTAGCTAGCAATGCTGTTCTGCAAAATAAAGCTTCTTGCCATGACACAATTCCTGTCTCACTGAACTTCTTGTGAGACATGCAGTTTCTGACATTTTAACAATAAGCTTTCAGGACGGATTACTATTTATGGGTGGGGATTGGAACCTGCTATTTAATAGTGGGGACATACAAGGGACCTAAAATGGAAATATAACAAAAAATGGTAGATTTCTGAAGTCTGAGAATATCTGGCATGGGAGATGGGACTTCAGTTGCATGAAACTAGAACTAAATTACATACCAAAGTTGGGGTGGACTGTTGGGAGGTACTGGAACAGCTTACTTTCGTAGAATATATGGAAATATCTGGATCTGTAACAGAAATCCAGTTACAAAGGATGGTTTGCAGGGCAGAAACAGTTTTCAGATAAGTTCGGGATTAAAAAGTAATAATAATAATGATGAAGCAATGTTTCGGGATTACATATAATGAAAAAGGTTGAAGGAAATAAGTCCCAAGTGTTAGAAAAGGATTGAATTAATTCAGAATTTGAAAAGAAAACTAGTCATAACTGAGATGCCTAAGAAGAGATTAGTGGGAAAAGGGAATATAAAATGAAGAAGGAAATTAAGCAGGTAATCAGAAATTATAGTAATTCAGGAACTTGCATGCCTCTATTAAGAATGAGGTTTTCATACTAGAGGCCAAGGCTGTGGTTCGTACTGGGTAAAGTGCAATATTAACCAGCAATAGTGGAACTGCAGCTGCTCACTGAGAGGTATACACTGCATAAAGTTGAAATCAAGGTGCAATATTAGAATAAACTCCTATGTTTGGGAATAACATTCCATCAAGTTGCAGGGGGACACCTCAGATGCATTAATGGAGAAATATAGTGCTACCACAGTAGCCTATTACATGAAGTAAGGAAAGAATCTCAAGATAGAAACTAAAACAGTTGCTGTTTGGATTCATGAGTTATAGATTTAAAATTGAGTGAGCTTTGTTGGGGATACTGTTCATACAGAAAGTAGTTTGCAAAAGACTGCTTAAGGAGAGGAACAGGGACACAAGCAAGCAGACATAATGAAATTACAGTTCTTTTCATTTGGGGGTGGTATATATATTTGAGATGAGAAGCAGCAAAACAGGTAGAGTTTTAGAGCAGATAATATGGAGATGGTTAACTCACAGAATAATCACTTGAGGAGTGTTGCGGTACCTTTGAGGGTGTTTATACTAACTTGCATGACATAACATTGGCTTTAAGGCATAGCAGATGAGTGTTGCTAGATTCATTAGGAGAACCATATGCAGGGGGCGGGCACTACAGTTGCAGTTTCCAGTGGGGCAGTTACTACAGCTTATATTTACTATAAAAGAGGAAGGGGTATCACTGGAAACAGCATGTTCCCACGTAGCAGCAATCAGAAGGCACAGGGATGGTGTTATTCAGCCCAGACTTTTGCTATAGAGGATATGCTGAAATAGTGGGGCAGGATGAATCTCAGAATGGAGGAAGAGTGTTTGTCCATGGGACTCAGCAATGTTTGACCACATATTGGAGGCCTTGGCAGGGGTGTGCAGAATTGGTTGTTCAGGACAGCATATTTATTGGACTTTTTGGAGTATATAGGATAGCAGAGCACACATATGAAACCAGTTTGGGTGTTGAGAGCCAGTGAAGCTACTGAAGACAGGAAGAGAATGTGGATATAGTTTGAGGAACAAGACATCAATAAGGGAAGGAGAGCTGGCAATAGCTACAGGCCTTACAGAGCACAGAATGAAGAACAGCAGAGTGAATGGGGACATTTATACATGAGGCTGTGTCACTAAGCTCCATTTCTTTGTCATGCAGATGGTTTTTCCTTGTCTGCTTATCATTTTAAAGTGGTTCTGAGGAAAGCTCTGGAGAGCTTGGATCTTGGGTCTAGATAGTAAGAGAATCACATACTAATCCTTTAGGCAATAGGCAGCCACATATGAGAGGCGCATCAGATAGGGAGTTAATATAGCTGGGCAGATGGAGATCAAGGCCATATAAAGAGATATATTAGATCCATGAAGTACTAATCAATATTTCTTTTAAAGATGCCCAGGCCGGTCAGGTAGAGATCTGGATAGCTGGACATTCATTTATCTTTTATGTAAGTCATGATATTTCTAAGTTGGGGAAGAACAACTTATGTTTTAATAAACAGATAACACACATTGTGTGGGTGGGTGTGAGAGGGCTATAATGGAAGCATGAGCAAGATATGATAGTGGGACACACCAGGAAGCTGCCAGAGCTGAATATCTCAATATCTACAAGGTGGAATGATATTATTGATTTCTACTGTTATAAAAAAAGGAAACTGAATGCATCTGGCTACATACAGCTTATAACTGGCTTTCAGATTAAAATAATATGGACAGATAACTTACAGAGAAATGCTTGGAGGCAACTAGGGACAACAGCACAAAAAATGGCTAGGATCCTCATCAATCAGTTCTTCAGGTAGTTGGTAATGTTAATGGGTGGGACAGTAGAACAGCACCCATGCGTCTGTGTAAATAGCTGAGCTGCACAGGCAGGATGGAGTATGCCTATCAGAATAAAGTATGGCAGTGTTTGTTTGAGAGTTAGGAGTGGTCTTTTAAAATTCCTACGAGATGCACTTGGAGGCACTTGACACTTCACCCTCCAATGGTGGAAGGGCAGTCTTGGAAGATTAAATTTGTAAGGAGGTCTGTGTGAGGAGACACATGCTCATACAACTTGGTCCTCTTCACTCAGGCAGGCTGCAGCCACCCTGGTAGCTTGGAGCTACAGGCAGAGGATGAGACTCCTGCATATACATTGAGATTTAACAAGAAGGCTGGGTGGGGGAGGGGAAAGCATGGCAACACATTGATTATGGTTTCACAGTACCCTTTGAATGCTTTGTGTTGTGGTTACAGCCAAATGAACTGAACTGAGGAGCTGTATGAATGTTTGGGCTGCTTATTCACTTTACAAGAGAAGGTGGTACTTGCATTGACTTGAATGGTTCCTTTACAAAACCTGTCATTTGCACACATTTGGTGATTCATTATTTTCTTGACTTTCACTGACATTGGTTTGGCAGTCTGTTCTACTTGGCAGTTATTTTGATTGACATAATAAATGCCTGACTGCAGCCATTATGTTCCAGGTCAAATGTGTGCTGTGTGTGTGTTGTGGGGCACAGCAGTCCTCACTGTAGTGTGATTTTGGAGTTAGAATATATAATTAGCCAGATTGTGAGTGGTCCATCACATGTCAAATGTCTATTTTTTTCCCTTCTGAAAAAATTGACATTCTGAGCAGTTGGCTTGACAGTATTTGCGGTTTCTATTCGGGGATGTGCATATTCGTTGTGACTGCTTTCTTTATTTTGATAGTAAACTAGGGCAGTTAGACTGCAGGAAGGACAGATAAGGGAACTAGAAAACTCCAAATAGTAGCTAAAAGCTATGTGTTAGGGTTTGTAAATAAAAAAAAAATAAGTAAGTTTAGATGATAGTAGCAGAAGTAAAATGATCAGAACAGAAAGGAAACCCTCCCTCCTACCCATATTTGTAAAAGCAAGAAAGGGGTTAGCCCATGGAAGCTGAGGTCTTGCTGGCCCCCACAAGGGTAATCACACTAGGGTTGAGGATGTCATTTCTTGCCTTTTTTTTTCCAGGTTTTCATTTTCCCTAGCAAGGATAGTGAGAGCAAGCTAAGGTGTCACAGCTATGTACCTGAGGAGAAGGGCAATCTTGGAAGCCTAAATTTGTAATGTGGACTGGAGGAGGGGACACCCTACGCAGCTAGACTGCAATCATCCCCAGTGGCTTGGGGCCATGAGCAAAGGGTTAATCCCTTTCACACTTTGTGGTTTAACACGCAGGCTTGGGGGCCAAGGCATGAGACCCATTGGTTATGGTTTTGTAGGCCTTTTGGTGCCCTGTGTTGAGATTTTTACTAGACGAGATGAAATGTTGAATTGTATGAAATTTAGAGCTGCTGCTGCTTCATTTTTGTGAGAGAAAATGGTAAATCCATTTGCCTGATTGGTTCCCTTCCAAGACTTGCCTTTTACCCACATCTGGTGATTCATTATTTTCAGTATTTATCTTCTTTGGTTCTTTGGCATTCACTGACATTGATTTGGCAATCTATTGTAATTAGCAGTTATCCTGATTGGCAAAATCTATAGTAAATGCATGGCAGTGGCCATTACACTCCAACTCTAATGTGTGTGATTTGTGGGTATGAGCATGTTTAATTCCATCATTAGGCAATGGAATGTTAATGTCAACACACAGAAAATGGGTCGCACAGCAACAACAATCGGCTTACTTAAATATCAAAATAATTATTTAACTACAATTTAATTTAGAGGTGTAAAAACACAAAGTAATTAATTGCTAAAATTAGGAGACACAATGTTAGGTAAATTGTCTAGTCAAGCAGAAACTGTAAGTTTTAATGAAATGAGCAGTGGGGTAAGTCAAGTAGTTTATACTTGCTGAAAAATGCAATTTTAGTGAAATGAGCACTGTAATAACCAAATGGTATTTTAGACACTATGTCAAAAAGATGTAACCTTTTACATGCCATGAGCAGTACATCAAATAATTCATAGATTCAGAAAATGTGTCCGGAAGATACAGTTTTGTTAGTAATATTTGTATCTTAGGTCCATAGGTGTTTAATGAAAAATATCACAGATGTAATTCTGTCACGGAGATGAATATTTTATTTTATTTATTTATCCTTTGTTGACCAGGTTAGTCCAACTTGGTTAGTAGACTCTTTTCAGGGGAGCCATGAGATGATATTTTTACTACCTAAGGGAAATTGGGCATCAGGGTACTTCCCCTACACTTTATAATAGGTGTCGTGGAATCTTTTACATCTACCAACTCAAACAGATGGACCCTCTGTTTAATGTCTCATCCATAGACTGGCACATTTAGGAGTGCAGCACCCCCTTATGCTGCACTCAATATCAGCAACATGGTGTGGGAATAGAACCTACAGATTTTTGGACCAAAGGCAAGTGTGCTACCTGTTGTGCCTATACAGTACAGCTCCCTATTGAACTGTTGGCATTTTAAATGACAAGCACCAACAAGCCAGAAAAAAAGACCAAGAAAACACAGGAAGAGAGAAAATCTCAAAAATCGCCCTTCTTTAAAACTTCTTTTGGGGAGGGGATTTAAAACTGTTTTGGGGGGCAAGCCTACCCTGCACCCCCATGTGGTAGACAAGCCCCCACCCCCCTGAACTTATATATACCAACTCCGAGATCGCCATACCTCAGAGAAAAGGGAATATTCTGAGAAATGGCATCTTAGCCTAGTATATGAAAGTCTGTTCTTTTGGCCATTCAGTCTCCATATTTCGGGACGTGATCTAGAGGGTCCTGACATTTCAAATGGGTACCACATTATACACATTTTGTAACCTGGACAGTGAGTCATATAAGATTGTATTCTAGTAAATATAACATTAGCATCGTAAATAATAAACAAGTCGGACAGTGTTACCTGGAAAACAGGGTTACATGAGGATGAACAACTTGAGCATTTTGTTGGCTTTACTGAGAAACTGAATAGACAGGAAACAGATCCAAACCACATTATTTTTTTCACATCTCACCTAAATGCAAAATTAAGCAAGTTTATTATGAAAATAATGGATATGATTAAGTGTTACAACAACATGAACAATCACTGAATTGCAAAATAGACACAAATATTTCTCAACAATCAGTTGACACATGGGTATGTGACATGCTAGTCTTTTAACAGATTTCTCATGTGTTTGAGGTCTATCTGACTTAAGTGATCATCTGAACAATAAGTCAACATAGGTACAGAGTAAAAAAGCAAGTAACATAAATACAGGCTGGTGATCAACTGGCATGGCGATCAGCAGCAAAAAGTATAATTCTGACAATCCACTGACATTTTTTTTATCTAGGAAGTTCTAACAACAAGTGATTATATTTCAATCAATTTAAATGTCAAAAATGTATGTAGTTAAACAAGAGGTTGAAAATAGCCCAGGCTTTTGCTACCTAATTGTCTTAAGAAAGGATGGGCACTTTGAGTTAGAAATTTATAGGTGGTCACAACTCATGCTTGCTTCCTCTTGGATTTGTTGTTATAATTTGTTCCATTAGTTGCATCCTTATGAATGTAACAGATCCAGGATTAACTGAAAAAAGTTTTTTTGTAAGATGGTTTGTGTCAGTTTGCGGCTCCTGGGAAGTCCCATATCTCAATTGTTTTTAACTGCTTAGATTGGTTTTCACTTGATGTTATTTGGTCAAGCTTATACAGTTTTAATGGGCACATCATTTGCTGGTCAGAGGGCTAGCTGATACATATAATAATAATAATATGCTTGAGATACTTCTACAGAAATTATGCTTTTTACAAATTACTTGATTTGAGAATGCAGATTCTTTGCATTTATAATGCTTGAAAGTTCTCATTTGTCCCATAACAGTGTGTGTGTGTGGGGGGGGGGGGGGTTCAAGTAGTCATTGCCTTACAGCTGCTTTGTATAGATTTTTACATTCACTTAAGCGCTTGTTTAGCACAAGTTTGAAGCTTGAAACTAGTGCTTAAAAATAACACAGAGTGTAGTTTAAACATTCCCCTTTGATAGTTAAACTGACACTGTTTATTTTTACATTTGACATTGCAGTTATGCTTACATGTTTAAATGCATAACATTGCAATGGTACAAATAAGGCTCAATCAACATCTAACAGCTTTATGCACCTTTTTAGTTTGTCACATTCAGTGTATTCCTTCTTTCATGTTATTTGTAAATATAATATTTTATTTTTACTATTATGCTTTTTATTGAAATTGGCTTTGTGGCTGCCTCTCTCTGTGGTTCTGTCATGCTCCTCAATGCACTGAGCTGTCCAGGGTGCTGAAGTGCTGTCTGTTGCATTAATGATTGCTTCCCACTGGATGCTTGTGTTGCCTGCATTGCTGACTTCCCACTTTTTTTAGTTTTTAAGTAAAAATATAAGTTAAAAAATACTTTTTTAAAAAATAAAGAATGCTTTTTACTCATTTCCTCTAAAAAGAAAAAAAATAAGGAAGAAGACTGAAAACCTTGCAAAAGAAACACAGACAGGCTGATTTCAGGAAAGCGTTCAAGGTTGGTTTTACTGATTCTGGTAATGAAGTACCAGAAGAAATAGCAGGAATCAGCAAAACCAACCTTAAATGCTTTTATGAAATCAGATTGTCTGTATTTCTTTTGCAAAATTTTCAGTCTTTTTCCTTATTTATTTACTTTTTAGAATGACTGAATAAAAAGCATTTTTTATTAAAAAATCTTTTATTATTTCTATTGTTTCAGTACTGAAAATAAACTCTCTGTTTTGGATTAACTGATATGACATTCTGTCCATACATGTCAGTTCTGATTTTATCTTCAAATATAGAGGTTATCATCTATGTGACAGATGGAAATGTAATGTGAATTATAAGGAATACGAAGGAAGTTTGTTACAAATTATATGTTTCATTTGAAGTAAGGTGGGTGATATACCTGTCTGACTTAGGTTGTTATTCTCAGAAAAGATAGAACATATATGTTTTACCTGGATTAAACTGTGAAACAGAGTATCAGTTAAACATAATTCAAGGAGACACTTTTGTGATTTTAAGTATTTTCTTCTGATTTTTTGTTAAGTTTTACTGCTTTGCCGCCTACTTTTTGGCATTTTCCGGCTTGCTAAAGTTTAAATCTGTAACAGTAACAGTACTTGGAACACATCTAGAGCCTGTTTACTGCATTTCCTGTGTTGCACTTAATTTAAAATCGTTTTTTTCTCTAAAAACTGCATTTTACCTGATTTTGGCCTAGCACTCAAGTGTGGGGTCATTTATTGCACTGTTGTGATTATTTTGCTGCTTGTGCATCTCTGCTACCTTTAAACTACAACAAAAAGAAAAAAAAAATCTTGCTTTTTTCCCACTTTCTGAAAGTTAAGACAGTTCAGTTACAGATTTGCTGTTCTGAACTGTTTGGAAATTTCTGAAGGCCAGTGCTTGCTTGGGCTAAAGGGAAGTCTCTGTGTTCACCAGTGGGAGTGGTTAACACTGAACAGCCTGTCTGTCCCTGGAGGAGTGGTTACTACCTAGAAGCTGTAGTTTTTTTGGCCATTTTGGGTCAATTCTAAACTCCTTGATCTCTCTCCTTAAAACCCTACAACTCTCTTTTTGCGCGTTTTTGCGCACTGAGCAGCGTCGGGCAGTGCCGCCTAAACAGGTTTAAACTATTCCAGGCTCCACAAAGTCTGCTCTTCACTTTTTCCCTTAGAACTGTTTAAACTCTCAAAGTAATCACTCTATTCTCTTTCTAAATCCCTGCACTTGCTCAGCTCTTATAAGGAAACACTAACTAACTAAACACTGCACCCTCCTTGACTTCTCATAAGTATTAGGCTCCCGATTGGTCCTGCCTGATCAAGTGAAAAATCAGTTCCCTTCCCTAATCTGATCAGTAAAAAAACAGTTCCCTATACTAATCTGGTATGTCCAAGGGTCAGTTTCAAGGTTACTCTCCAGTCCAGCTGGTGAATCTGGGAATTTTGAGGCAATGTTACAATTGCCTTATGTACACAGACAACCCTCTCCTCCTTCCAACAAACTCTAATACATGTGAGAGATGCAGTTACACAGCCAAACTGGAGGCAGAGCTCTCTCAACCCAAGACTGGTACAGTCAGTCAGGAGGAAAAGGTAACCACCCACACCACAAATCCAGTCTCACACAGACCTATTGCATCTGCATACCCAACACATAAACACACAAAAACATACTTGGAGGCTCTAAATAAAAATCTGCATAAACAGCAAAGACCTCCTAAACAGATATCCAAGCAACAGCCACCCCTCAACAATACCCATGAATCACATATCTTACAAAATCAGTGTGCCTCACAGTCACAGCCCTTAAGGCCAAACAACACACCAAATACACTTGTTATAGGGGACTCTGTTGTCCGGCACACTGACGTCCCGCTCACCAGATTGAACAAGGACAAGGTCACTGTAAGCTGCCTGTCGGGTGCCAGGATCCGCCACATAACGCAAGCACTCAGGTCACTCCAAAGCAAGTACAAGTATGACTCCATCATTGTCCATGCTGGTGTGAATGACCTGAGACGTACCTCCCTGGACTACATGAAAAGAGACATAGAGGAGCTCTCTGACCATGTAGCCCAGGCTGGTATGACCCTGACCTTGAGTAGCATCTTGCCCTCACCAAGAATGATGCCACAGTATAAAGACAAAATGATCAGTTTCAACAATTGGCTAAAGTATTGGTGTCATTCAAAGGGGATCTAGTGTCTGTCAGCCTGGGATGACATGCTCGACAAGCCACATTGCTTCACTAGGGACGGCTTGCACCTGTCACCCTTAGGCTTTCATATACTGGCCAAGGCTCTTGCCACCCCCATAGTGCCTTTTTTAGGCAAGGCTCAAAGGAAAACCCACCTCCATAGACAACCCAAGGATAAAAAAACTAAAGGTAATGCTACTCAATGCCAGAAGTCTAAACCTCAAGATGCACGCACTCAAGGCTTTCCTCAGTATGGAGAAAATCGATGTCTGTGCAGTAACAGAAACCTGGTTCAAGGCTCCTGAGAGCACCCCAGCACTACCACGTTACAACTCATACCATGCATTTCGGCCCTAAAACTCAGACCGAAGCACAGAAGGAGGGGGAGTATCTATATTCATCAAAGATACCTACACCTCCAGGTTAGTGGCACTGCATGAAGCATCGGAAACCATCCATGTGCAACTAACAGCGGGCAAAACTGCTTTTCAGTTTGGAGCCTGCTACCGAACACCCTCCCTATTACAGGAACCCCACTTGGGATTCCTGAGAACACTGGAGAATATGAAGGTCTCTCCAAACACTATGTTATTGGGTGACTTCAACTACCCAAACATTAACTAGGAAAACTACTCAAGCCCAAACACCCTCGCCCAACGGTTCCTTGAATTTATAAACTCTAATGCAATGGAACAACTGGTCACCACTCACACAAGAGGGAACAACATACTGGACCTGGTCATCACAAACATGGGGACTCTATGTTCCACACCAGAGGTAAACCCCTCATTGGTAAGATCAGACCATAAACAAATTTCCCTGGACATCCATATCCCGTCCCCACCCCCAGCCAAGGAAATCACTGTAAAGAATTTCTCAAAAGCCAAATTTTCACTTCTCAAGACTGAGGTGGAATCCTTCAAAGCCCCTGGGCCAGAGGATAATACAGCCCAATCCGCAGAATCCTTTACAATTGCATTCTATGAGCACCTGCAGGAATGCATGGATCATGCTATCCCAAATAAAACCAAGACTCACTCCTCCAAAAACAGGAGACTGGTCTGGTGGACCCCGGCCATAAATAAGCTATACAACAGAAGGAGGAAGCTACTACATGACAGAGCAAAATCCCAAAAAGGAAAGGCATCTCTGATCAGTATTAGCAAGACATTTCGATCCCTCATAAAACCATCAAAGGCCAGTTTCAAAAGAAAACTTGCCCTAGACACTAAAGATAATCACAAGGCTTTCTTTAGTTATGTCAGGAACATGGGCAGAGACTCCCAGATATGCTCTGAATTGTTGCATAACGGTACAAAATATACGGAACCTACAGACATAGCCAACATCCTGGCAGACAGATTCAGCTCAAACTTCTCCCCCCCTTCCCCCCCAAAGGAGCAAATGCCTATCCCAACTGAATGTAACCTCCCTGACATCACAGATGCACAGGTGAAAGCTGCCCTCTCCAAAGCAAAAAACACAGCATCTATGGGACCGGACGGTGTCCCAGGCTGTGTCTTACATGAGCTCCAAGAAGAACTGAACCCTCACAGTAAGTCACTGTTCAAACTTAGCCTTACTACAGGATATATACCCAAAGAATGGCGTGCAGATACAGTGGTCCCACTCCACAAAGGTGGTGCCACAACGGACCCCGGAAACTATCTCCCCATAAGCCTGACTAGTCTGGTCTGTAAAGCTATAGAGCATATTATCATGGAACTCATAAACAAAGACATTGGGGAGCCTCCAGACACTGGACCCTATCCAATTCAGCTTTGTTAAGGGCAGATCTTGCCTCTTAAACCTAGTTGATTTCTTTGAAACAGTTGCCAAAGCCAGAGATGAGGGCAAGGTAGTCCACACAGCCTACCTGGACCTCGCAAAATCCTTCGACACAATACCCCACTCGGGCATCATAAATAAGCTTACCAGCTTAAATATCAACCCCTATTTGACAAGATGGGTTGCAAACTGGCTCAGAGATAGAACCCACATGGTCAGAATCGCAGGTGCCATGTCCAATCCAAACCAGTTACAAGTGGCGTCCCACAGGGCTCAGTTCTGAGACCTCTCTTGTTCGGTATATACTTCTCTGAGGTTCAGGCTAACACGGGGGGATTATGGCTGACAAAGTTCGCAGATGACTGCAAACTGGGGGCCATAATCGAATCTCCAGCTGACACAAGCATCCTCCAAAAGGGTCTCACAGAGACAGATGCTTGGTGCCAGAGCCATGGCCTCAAGTTAAATGCTAAAAAGTACATAGTCATCCCCTTTGGGAAAAACAAGGTGCCCACAAATTACCACATAGGTGGTAATCCATTAAGTACGGAAAAAGTAATTAGAGATTTGGGGACCAGCGTAGATAGTAATCTCTCCTTTGATAATCACATTGCCAAAGTGGTTAGAAAGACCTTCTATATAGCCCACCTTATCACGAAAGGGTTCACATCTAGATCAACACAGGTCATTGTGACCCCCTATTTGTCACTCATCAGGCCCATAATTGAATACAATGCCCCTTTTGGGATGTACCTTACCAGACACCTGCAGCAACTGGAGAGACCCCAAAAGTACCTCAC
>NC_056745.1:142011426-142112143 GCF_019279795.1 Protopterus annectens | reverse complement strand
ATAAAGTGTATGTATGATCCATGGGTGGAGAGTTGTATTTGGGCATTATGATGGTTGCCTATACTGTGTACTAATCCATACTGTCACATGGTAATTGCACATGGCTGTACACATTTATGGCTGAGGACTGTCGACAACAATCTCTACAATGTTTGGAAAATGTTGGCCTTGTAATGTTGACAATGGGACATGTAGCTCCTCAATATAATGATGTGGCAAAACCCACACTGCAATGGGCCCTGTCATTGCACAATCACCCCAACACCCACACAGGACACTGAGAACACACACAAACACACACTTACCAGTACTGAGTTTCAAACCCCTACCTATGTATTGCTATTACATTGTTATGTAGTTATTCCACGCGCCACGGAGCTTACATGTTGGAGAGCTGTCCAAAGGTATCTTTGAATGTGAGTGACATCACCAACAGTGATAAAGGAGGGATAAGGGAAGTGTAGTACATGTACCCGTCCACAAAAGCAGGCGTCAAGGAAGACAAAACCACACTCTCTCAGGGAATCACACACATTATCACAGTTGGCAGGGTCAGGATTAGAACTCCTACCTAACTAGTTTGCTACACTACAGTATTACGCAGTTATCACATGCACCACAGAGCTTATATGTGGCCAAAGGGTTATTTCAAGGTGTCTGACATCAGCAGGCATGCTATAGTAGGGCAATGGGAGGTATAGTGAGTGTGAATGGCTTCAAAATCATTAATCTCCACACACACACACACACACTTACCAGTACTGACATGCATGGGCTCATTGCTTCACAGGTGTGTAGTAGTTGACTGTGCCAGAAGGCTGTACAAGGCTATCATGGCATCAAGCCACATGACAATGGTCTCCAGTGTGGCTTAGGGGTGTAGTCCCTGGATTGGCCCACACAGGTGGATACTGTATTCACCCATCCACTCATCTGAGTTACTATTGTGGGTGGCCAGTGCTCTGCAATGCTTGCCATGTATGTGATCTATATTCCATAACATGGACAGTGTCTGGGTTGTGCACATGTCCCACATGCATGTTCTGTGATGTGTGGATGTCTACTTGGGGGCTCTGGGGCATGTTGTGTGGACAGATTATCTGATGTGGCATTCCTGACATCATGTGGTGAGACCAGGCTATGGAACTGAGGTTGTGCCTGCACCTACATTGGCAGCATGATACAGGTATTCAGTGGAGTTAGTGGCATCTGTCCATACAGGGCATGTGTATAAGACATGGTATTCCCTTTGTGGGTTACATTTACAGACTCTATAATTGTTGCAGGCGTCCAGTGGGGAACATAGCAAAGGACTACTGTAAGAATGTATTTGCCTATTGTAGGGATGGAACAGGGTGCCATGTCCTTTTACTTGCTGGATAACACACAGTCAGGGGATGTTACACATCACAGTACATTCTGATGTCAGTGTTGTGGTCAACAGGCATGTAGTCCACTGCAATCACACCATGGTTACTATCTGTGGGCAATACGCAGGGAACTACCAATACAGTGGTTGTTGCCTAGCCAAGTGTGTTAATGTATGAGACATCAGTGGAGAGTCTTCTCTGGGTAATACAAAGGTTGCCTATATTGTTCACCGATCCATAATGTCACATGCAGGGCTATGGATTGTCTACATGGCCCTCTCTACTGTTTGACATCTGTTGTCCTTGTAAGGTGGACATTGTGACATATAGTACGTCCTGAATATAATAATTTAGCAAAACCTGCCCCATATTGCACCCTGTCATTACACAATCACAGCAACCTCACACAGGATACTGATGACACACACACACACACACACACACACACACACACACACACACACACACACACGCCAATACTAAGATTAAACCCCTACCTAGCTATGTATGGCTACTACAGTGTACCGCATTTATTGCACGCGCCATGGAGCTTATTGGATGGATGTTGCCCCGAGGTACTTCTAAGGTGAGGAACATCACCAGTCCTTGTAAATACTGGCATTGGATGATGTAGTAGGTGAGAGATCCCAAAATTAATTTTACCTTAATCACACATTTACATTTGCCAGGAGTGAGGTTCAAACCTCTATCTAACAAAACTTTACGGACCATTATGTTACACATTTACCACATGCACCACTGACCTGACATGGTATAGGCTTCGCAACAGATACTTGTAAGGTTGATAATATCTGCAGAACTGCTGAAGTCGGGCTCTAAGATGTGTACTGGCTGTAAATGGGGACAAAATCATTGAGGTACACACATACATATATGCACACAAGCACTTGCCAAAGATGAGATTCAAACCCATAGCTGTGTAGATACTGCTACTACATTGTTCCACATTTATGGCACGCACCACAGAGCTTATAGGACTAGCCCTTCTCCAAAGGTATATTTCAAGGTAGATGACATCAGCATGCTTGCTAAAGTAGGGCAATGGGAGGTGTAGTGACTGTGAATGGCCTCAAAAGCATTACTCTGTACGCGCACACACACACAGTTTTATTGTTGCCATGTCTGGGATTAGAACTCCTACCTAAGTAGTGTGTTACACTATAGCATTATGCAGTTATCGTACATGCCACGGAGCTTATAGGGCTAGCCCTTATCCAAAGGTGTATTTCAAGGTGAATTACACTAGCAGGCTTGCTAAAGTAGGGCAATGGGAGGTGTAGTGACTGTGAAAGGCCTCAAAATCATTGATCCCTACATACACGCACACACAGAGTTTCACAGTTGTCTTGTCTGGGATTAGTACTCCTACCCAACTAGTACATCACAATGTAGCATTACACAGTTATTGCACATGCCACAGAGCTTATAGGGATGATCCTTGTCCAAAGGGGTATTTCAAGGTGACTGACATCAGCAGGCTAGCTAAACTAGGGCAATGTGGAATGCAGTATGTGTGAATGGGCCATAAACAATTCCTCTGGAAACGCACACACAACACTCAGTCACACACAACGTTACATTTGACAGGACTGTGTATACGACTGCTAGAATAATGACTTGTACTGTCATGTTACACAGTTATCACAAGCACCACAGACACTATAGTGCTGAGGGCTACCTGAAGTAAATGTCTACAGTGATAAACATTGGCACATCATGTGATATTGGCCAAATGGATGTGTGGTGGGTAGGACAAGGCCTCATGATGGGAAGCTCTTTGTCACTGTCTGTCTCTCTCTTCCCCACATCTCTGACCTATTATAGTGTGTTGTCCTTGGATATATGTGTATATTCCTATCTGATGTGTGTGCAAAGCATGACTGGTGTGCAATGTAGTGTGTCTGCACAGACATCTGCGACTGACAGATATGTATAGTCCACTATTGCTGTCAGACATGGGCTTCATTTCTCTAAGTGTGGGAGCATGCTCAGTATGACCTTCTCTATTGAATGTATGAATCCATTCCAGGTAGGATGTACTCCAGTGCAGGTATTTGTGTTCTACACCTACAGCTAGCAACCTGTTTCTGCAGAATATCTGTAGATAGGTTGACAATATGGTGACACAGTGGGCAAAGGATAGTGGAATATTGTAACTAATTGCGTCTGTGCTGCTTATGCTACATGATTTTGGTGTTAGCAGAGACATTCAGACATATGTACTGTTTTACACTGTGATGTATTATGTCATCAAATACTGACAGATATACTTATTTGCTCACAGTAATTTCCTGGGGAATACAAGATGAATGAAGCTGTGTCTAGTCTTGTGGTCTGCAGCCTACATATTTTTGCACACTCATGCCATTCCAGAGGGGGAGCTGCAGACACTTGCTGATGGGTCTGTGTAAATGGTCCAGCACCTTGGTACTGTGGTGGCTGAGGATCCCATGCTTGTACATCTATCAACGTGACAGAATGGCCATACCTCCCAGCTGTACAGATTCACACAGGTTACCCAGAGACAGGGCTCAGATATCTGGTCATTTCCCCTTCACACTGTAGTTTACGAGCATGTTTGTAGCCACCCATTCCTGGGTTTGCAGGCAGGGACTGTATGGGCACACAGAGTATAGGGCATTTGATAGTGACTCAGGCCATCTGTAGCAGGCCAGTGCATTCTGTCACTCCTACAGTCCCAGGCTGCAAGCCACTGGATTCCTCTAGGGTGACAGGGTAGGTGTGGAAGGTGTTAATGGGAATAGTTTCTGTTCTTATTAATCCATTGGTGTGTATGCTGGCAGGGTGCTGCTTACAGCTAGGGACACACCTGCATGGGACACCTCTTCAGCATGCTGCATTCTGTGGGTATTCCCATACAGAAGTGGGGGTCATATTGTACTCATTCCCAACAGCAGGGATATGACCTGTGATGAACCTGTGGCTGATGATGGGGTGAGCCGAGTGCATGAGTGCTATGGAAGCTTCTTGCAGCTGACTCACAGATATACATGGGGTATTCCCTTTATGCTGGCTTGTGCAGGGACATCAGCGGTTTCTCAGTACTTCATAACTGTGCCTGTGGTCTGCCAGTGTTTGGCCAGACTACATCAGTATTCCATACTACACAGACGACTAATGTGCTGCTAACCTGTATGTACACTTCCAAAGGTGTGTCCATTTGACAGTTACGTTTTATATACTCTGTCTAGGGTACTTCCACCTGTGTACTGTGCGTATGTCTGGGCCCACATTCATGCCATGTCCATCTTTCAGATGGTGACAGATATTACATCCAAACAATTAGTATGGATTACTGCTGGACTGGGTCTTGCTGGGATGCACTGTGTTTGGCACTGCAGTTGTCAGAACTTGGCCTTGTCATCAGCCATACTGGCCATAGGCCACCGAGACACAACCCTCCATGCCTACATGCTGACCACTTCCACACAATATACAACACACAACAACCTAACATACAGAGCCTTGCATATTGTACACATGCAACAATCTATCCTGCTAATTTGGCTAGCTCAGGTAATCTGTGCTCCATTATACCCACACATACATGTTCCTACATTTCTATGTAGGATTGTGGGGTGGGGCACACCTGACAACTGTAAACATTTGCTATGACTGTACTGGCATTTCAGGTACTCTGTTGGCCTCCATTTCATTCTGTATTCTGACCTACATGCAGACTAGAGGCATACCAGTGTAGTACAGATCTTAGGTTTTATTGACTTACATTTCAGTTTCAGATTTCTTACCCTTCAGAACTAACATCCAACTGCCTGACCTGTTGTAGTCTGTCTGTGTAGGTCTGGAGGGGGGCTGTTCTCCATTGCCATCAACTGGAGGCCTTAGCACAGCCTTTCTTTGTGGTCATCTACACCTGTCCTGCTGGCTGAGACTGTTGTTAGGTATGTGAAACTCACTGACATGCATGTGTGCGCCCAATGGACACACATTTGGCCCATCACATGTCCTGCAGTAGGATCTGTCACCTTGTCTAGTACTGCCTACTATGTTGACACCAGTATTTGTTACGGATTTCATGCTGCCCATTTAGGTGTCTACTATCTGCTGCCATCTCATTCAGCCACCCGATTCCCTTGCATGCTCACATCCATGCCATAGATACAAGTAGCAGAACATACTACTCCATTTAGCAAATGATAGTGAGAGTGACTTACCTCGTGGCTGTGCCAGTATTGAGGATGGTGCTGGAGGGCTGACTATGTCGGATGCGCATAGTACACTTCCTATACATGGTTAAGCACAGGTAGTGTCATGTTTGGCATCCCTTTTACTGTATGTGCAAGTCAGACAGAGGTGTCATTCCCTGGGTTCCTACCATGTCAATGTATGTGCTATGCTTTGCCTCTTTGCCAAGGCCTGGGCATACTTCCTTCGGCCAACAGGGGCAGGCTCAGGTTGTTCCTCCCTCCGAGTCAGTCTGTGCCTGTGCTGGCCTTGGCAATGGTGGGGGGCTGTGGCCCTGCTGCAGCTGTTTCTGCAGGATCATATTGTGTAGCATGGCACATACAATGAAAATTTGGGTACATGTAGCTGGAGAGTACTGCAAGTCTCCACCGGATATGTCCAGGCACTGGAACCGTGACTTGAGCATCCCAAACACATGCTCTATTATAATTCTGGTTTGTGCGTGTGCCTCGTTATGGAGTTCTTGTTCGGGTATGTGTGCATTTCTGATGGGTGGTGTCAGCCATGGCTCCAGTGTATAACCAGCATCCCCCACTAGGTGGCCATATGGGATGTCCCCACTGGCAAATCTCTGGTACAGCTGCGTCATGTGCCAGATGTGGAAGTCATGATAGCTTCCAGGGCTGCCAGTACACACATTCATTATAATGCCCTGGGCATTGCACACGACCTGGCAGTTGATGGAGGGGAAGCCCTTGCGGTTTATGTAGACCGCACCCTGTTCACTGGGTGGTGCTTTGATGTGCATGTGCGTGCAGTCTATAGCACCCACTACCTCAGGGTATTCTGCTATTTGGTGGAAGAGATGCATATTGCTGGTCAACGCCTCACGGGTGTTGTGGAAATATATATGCTCAGTGGCACATGCTGACATGGCATCTAAGAACTGGTGGATTACCCTGGATGCTGATGCCTGTGAGATCCCCATGATATCCCCAGTTGGCCTTTGGAAGGTACCTGTGGCTAGTATTCTTAAGCCTGCACATACCTTGGTATCCACTGGGATGGGTTCCCCTCTGTTGGTTCTGTGTGTGAGGTGTGGCTGGCACAGCCCAACAATTTTCTGTAGGAGGTCCCTGTCCACCATATAGCGCTCCACTATCTCCAGCTCATGTAGCCCCTAGTAGGTTACCCTGGGTCTGTACACTCTTCTTCTTCTCCTCACTGTGGGTTGGTCATCAGCATTCTCATCCTCACCACCTTCAGCCTCTTCCACATATTGATTTGAGAGTGAAAGCAGCCCCTATCATTTTGTTGCTTTTGTTAGGTAAAAATGTTCCCGTTTGTGTACACTGGTAGTTTAGAGTTTGTGGGAAAAACCAGAGTGAAAGGTGTTTGCATAGTTTATAGTAGTGTGCTGGGCTGGGCTGCTGCCTGTGTAATTGGCTGATTCTGATACATTTCTCCTGCCAGCTATGCTAGTTATCCTTGATTACCTTCCTACTGTTGTTTTCCTTCCCATTGCCTTCCTGTTTAAGCCACGAGACGCGCCGTGCAAACCCAGTACTCAGATGTGGACAGAGCTGCTATTTCCTGATTTATTTATTTATTTTTTTGTTTAAAACCCGGTGCACAGCATGCACACCCATTTAGGCAATGTAAACACTGCTAGGCAGCCTCAGACACACCCCCCTTCCTTAGCTGTGCTTAGCTAACGGCAAACACGGGCCACAAAGCTCCAATAAGCTTACAGCATGCATGACACACCCCCTTATGAAGTTATCTAGCTCTTAGGCTTACACCACGGTATTAATGCACTCACACTGTTGGGTGCAAGCTAGCACTGAGGGGAAATATGTGATTCAGTATCATTCCTCTCATTTGCATAGAACTGACTGCTAATTCATGGTTACAAAACCGACACTCAGCCTTCCCCCTTAGCAACCACTATTCCATGGTCTTGTTGTATTACGCACGCCATTAACTATTATGACAAAATGATGATTTTGGTTTAAAAGCTTATTTTCAGCTTCATTTATTATTTTTGGGCCGATCCCGTTTGCGCACCGCTGCCCTACAATTAAACGGCCGAAATCGGCCAAAAAAAGTTATTTTTTTATTATTTTGAAACTAGTTTTCATGCCTATGGCCATATATTTGGCCTTTGGCATGCCTAACCCTTATAATACATGCTTTTGTACAAGCTGTCATGCCTCCGTTTTGTAGTTTGCAGAAATGTATTCCGCTACTGGCTGAACACATTTCTGCAGTCTACACTATTACTGCACGGACGCTTGCTTGCTTCCTGGATTGCTAATTCATCTCATTTGCATGGTTTTCACCAACAAATGAGGTAATTAGCATACAGGGGCTGTGTCCGTGCAGGAATAGTGCATGAGCACTCGTGCACGTCCCAGGAGCTCACTCCTGTTTCGCACATCAGCCATATTGCCTGCAGCAGCTCTTGCACTATTCCTACACGGCATGCAGAGCTTGCTGAATACTGGGGATTGTTTGCCATTTATGACAAAATATCAATTAATGCTTTGCAATAGTTCTGATAATAGGTTTGGTTCTTTTGGCTTTTTGTATAGCATGTATAAATATGTTTTTTGGCATGTTCTTGTATTCTGACCAGGATAGTTTGGGTCTGTCCAACCAGTTTTTTTGCTATATAAAATTTTAATAAGGTGCATAGTGTTATTGTTGTGTGTTTGGAGAAACTATTACTCTTACTTTTGAATATATGCAGTATTGCTGTCCCCAGGACAAAGTGACTTTTGAATAACCTGATTTCTCTAAGAGAATTCTTAGTGAGCACCATAGTTTATAAACTGTTTTGCAGCTCCAGAATATGTGGAGATGTCAGCCTCTTTATTAGAGCAAATCCCCCAAAACGATTCTCTTCATTAGTCAAGAAACTCTTAAGACTAAAAATATTCACCAATTTTAATTAATAAATCTGAAATTTTCATGAAATTACTGATATCAATAAATCCAAAAGACACGATTATTCTTCTGCAACCAATTCATAACAACCCTGATATAAAACTAGCAAACTCTATGGTAAACCTGGATAAATACCCATTAATAAAAAACTATGCAGTATGGGACTTCTACCAACTACAAAACCTCTCATTGGAAAACAACAAGAACCTAATTAGAGCAAGCAATAATTATAAGGTGATAATTAAACAAATCTTATATTTAGTACTATAACCAAAGATATCATTGTAAATGAGCAAGATATCAAACTAGCGCAACAAATCCAAAAAATGCTTTTATACAAAAAGAAAATGACCTCAAATGCATATAAATTAATAGTAAAAATTAAATATCAAAATACAATACTGTTTTCAAAGTTCTGGGAAGGAAAAGGTAGTATCATATCAGACAATCAGAAGGAATTAGCTATTAGAAATACTATGAAACTGACACCATATAAAAAGTTAATTTACACCCAAATCATGATCTCCAATAATGCACATCATACACCTGTACACCTTAACAAATTCAATCCATCTAAGTCACCCTATTGTCCTTTTATCCCCAAGATAGAATTTTTTTTTGCGTGACTTTTATGCTTGGTACAAAGAACTTGAGAATACTGAGCAACTACTTCTGGTTACCCCTATCATTAATTCACTTTTTACTGTCATTCCAAATGAAGTCAGCATTGAATATGTTAGAGCCTTTTTGTTCAGGTACAGTGACGTTTCTACAAACAAATTGACTTTGATATGTATGCTTCTTGAACTAGTCCTAGAGAATAATGTATCTTCGAAGATGCTTTTTATCTGCAGTGTGTTGGGTGGCAATGGGCACAGCATGTGCCAATTCGTATGCGAATCTGGTCTTAGCTCAATGGGAATATGACTATTTATTCAAACAATCCATTTGTGGACATCAGCAGCTACTATGGACGTTTTGTGGATGACATCTTTTTGGTACGGAAATGTATATTTGATACTCTTTCAGCTTTTGTTCATTATTTACATACCACAACTACCTTTCTAAGATTTACTCATCACTTCTTCAGTGAATCAATTGATTGTTTAGATGTTACTGTATCTAAGGATGCATGTGGCAAAACAGAGACTAAGATTTTTAGGGGAGCCTTGCAAAAAGAACAACATTTTGCATAAAACCAGCATGCACCCCAAACGCATCACTCGGAATGTGCTGAAGGGTCAGTTGCTCAGAACATCGAGGCTTCACAATATGGACAGTAGTGCAGATGAAGCACTAACAGAGATATCTGAGTGGTTCTTGGAAAGAGGCTACTCTTGTAAGGAAGTAGATGAAGCAGTATTTGAAGTATGTTCCCTAAGGGAAACTACTGCACAACCCTATTTTAAGGAATACAATGAAGTAGCACTTAATAGGTCAGATAGACAAACTGTCACCCCTCAAGTTGTACTTACATAAACAATGTAGGAATGATTTGTGAAATTATAAAAAAGAATTGATCAGTTTTGATGACAGATGAAACAGTTAGAAGGGCACTAGGATCCACACCTAGTTTTTCGTTTCGCAATAAATCTTTACAAAGAGAACTGTGCTATAAATATACCAAATGAAACAGTTTTTCTTTGTCAGATCATACAGGTACTTTTCCATGTCGATCTTGTCATGCATGCAAACATATTTTCACTATGAGCTCTAATGGACATCCTTCTTTGTGCTATCAATACAATTTGACTTTTATGCTGACTGCAGAAGTTTGAATGTGATTTATTATGCAAAAAAGTCAAGCATGCAGCAGTTTTTATGTAGGAAAAACAAAACGGATGCTTAAAGACAGAATACTTGAACACGGGTCATTCACAACAAAAAAAATATAAGTGCTTTAGCTAAACGTGTCTGATTCTGGCTCTGCTCGTTGTTTTAAATTTACTATTTTAGAGTGCATTGCTGGTTTGAATAATAATGTTTCTATCAAACCAGCTTTACAAGCATGTGGCTTAAGGCATTGATTTTATAATTTTTTAGAATGTTCTTATGAATGGTTTTGCCATACCACTTCTTGAGTAACCAAGTGACCTGATTGTTTTTTATGATTGGGTAACTTGTACTTTCAACAGTGCTGCAGTTTGGAGTGTTATGGTCTGAGGAAGTGGCCTCTAGCCGTGAAAGCACTTAGCTTTTATGTTTTGTTTTTTTATTAAAGTTTTATACATGTCAGCCGTGGTGGTCGAGCTTGCTTTTACCTGAAGGCACTCCATACCTTCATATCTGTGACAGCAGCCAAGGATAGGTTTTGGGGTCATATAAGTAAAATCCTTGATGGTTCTCCCATAACTGGTAAGCACCCAAATGGGGAAAGATGAGTTTGGTTCATTATGGAAGGCTTGATGTTAGGCAGGCAGCAGGGATAAAATGATTTAAAAAAAACACCACCAATGGTCATGGTGGGCTTACTTGGTCACAAAAAAATAAATAAATAAAAATAAAATAAGAAAATCAAATGTTTGCACACTATATAGTATCCTCATTGTGACTAAACCAGAACATAGACTAGTGACCTCCTCCTTTAAAGTCTTAACCCCCAATGAACAAATCTGAATTTAAGGACTTCAAAAAGAAAGCCTCCATGATGAGCTCACAAAGTTAACTGTAACATCATCAACTTCAATGCACCTTCACCTGCTGCCACTTAGGGTTCTACTCCTATCTAGAAAAGTGGACAGACCTGGCAGTCTCTACTACAATCAAATATATTGGGAAATTCAAAAATAAAACACCCTGGTTGCCTACAGCCAGTTCCCGGGTTACGGACATCTGACATGCGGACAACCCACATATATGAACGGGCTGTTGCAATGTTGGAAATAATGTAAAAAAAAAAAAAAAAAATTATTAAAGCTGCTCAAATCTGTGTGTGTGTGTGTGTGTGTGTGTGTGTGTGTGTGTGTGCGTGTGTGTGTGTGCGTGCGTGTGCGTGTGTGTGTGTGTGTATGAGAGAGAGACAGAGACTGGGAGAGTGAGAGCGATGTGTGAGTGAATGCAGGTATGAATGAGGAAGTGACTGTGTGCATGAGAGAGAGAGAGGGAGGGAGTGAAGTGTGAGAGCTAGGGAGCGATCCCCTGGCAGCAGTTAAGAGGTGGGTTGTTGCATAAGGGGAGGGGGGTAGTTATAGAATATGTAGGTAAAGTAACAGTGCCTGTGTCTATCTGTGTGTGATACCTCTAAAGCTCTTAGAGCAAGAAATCTGGACAAAGCCATAAATAAAAGTAGGACATATGCCCAAAAATAGGGACATTTTAATAAATATTGCTCTTACAAGTTTAGAAAGTTGACAGAATAAGTTACGTACTCACCATAACGTTCCATGTTTGTTGTCCATCTCGCCTTCATTCTTTGCTGGTTGGGTTGGAACCGAGAATCGGTTCTGACTCGGCCTATACTAAAGCTCGAGAGCTTCTACTGGCTTGTGACTATACCCTACCCCATCATGCCTAGGGAAGAAACCCCAGATCTTGTTTGCAATTATTAAATAGTACTAAGATAATTATATCTATATACAAAGTTACAGCCGCAACATGTGCTGTATAAGACTGAGGAAGGACATCAGAGAACATAATTTCCAAATTTAACAAAGATCTCTCGATCCTCCAGGAGCAAAGGCTGGGGGAAGGAAGGTGGGACGCAAGAATGAAGGTGAGATGAATAACAAACATAGAACGTTATGGTGAGTACATAACTTCTTATTGTTATGTTGTCCTATCTCGCCTTCATTCTTTGCTGGTTGGGACAGCGTCCCTAGCACCTTCTTTCTCGGGTGGCTCAAGGGAACAAACTCTTCAGAACAGTGGATCCAAAGGAAGCCCTGTTCCGGGAGGCCAAATCTACTTTGTAATGAGTGATAAAGGTATGAGACCTTACCCATGTGGCTGCAGCACAAATTGAATCCATAGGTAATATAGCCTGAAAAGCAGATGAGGTGGAAATGGCTCTTGTTGGATGACATTTTATCTTACCGGGCAATTGTTTATTTTGAGAGGTATATGAGTAGGAAATAGTATCAGTAAGCCACTTAGACAGACTGACTTTTGACATTGGAGTGCCCTTTCTTTTGTCTGAAAAGGATACAAACAGCTGATCCAATTTTCTGAATTGTTTAGTCCTGTCCAGGTAGAATCTTAGTTGCCTGTGTACATCTACTTGGTGTAATTTATACTCTGCCTTGTTGCTGTAATTTGGGAAGAAAACAGGTAGGTCAACAGATTGAATCAAGTTAGTCTCAGAACAAACTTTCAGGAGGAATGATGGATTATTTCTAAGGGAAACTCTATCGTTATTGAAAACCAAGTAGGGAGAGCATATGGACAACGCTTGGAGTTCTGACACCCACCTAGCTGATGTGATGGCCACCAAACATACTATTTTCCATGTTAGGAACTTCAGATGACAAGATGAAGCTGGTTCATAAGGAGGAAGGATTAGAGTGGACAATACCAAATTGAGATCCCAAGGAGTTTGTGGTTCTTTCACTGGGGGCCTGAACAAAAAGGTGCCTCTCAAAAAGGCCTTGCACAGTCTATGGGACATAATTTTGAAGCCCATTTCTCCAATGTGATGGTTAGAAATAACTGCCAATTGTACTCATATGGTCACCGCTGCTGCACCTTCATTGAAAAGTTTTACTAACAAGTCCAAAATAGATGATAAAGGGGATGTGAAGGGATCAATGTGATTGTTTTGAGCACAGCAGGAAAACCTTTCCCATTTGTTTGCATAAAGCTTCCTAGTTGTTGTCTTATGGGATGAAATCAGAATATGTTTCACAGCGGGGGATAAATGTGGAAGCCTGGCTAAAATTGGAAATGGAGCAGCCACGCTGTCAGTTTGAGGGGTTTGAGCGAAGGGCAGAGTATTCCTAACGGGTGCGTCAGGAGGTCTGGGTCCAGAATCCACAGATCCTCTTGTAGATGGGGCCATAAGAAGGGGAACCAAATCTGACGAGGCCAGTATGGGACGATAAGTATCAAACTGCTTCTGAACGTGTTGGCTTTCTGCGGAATTTTGGGGATGAAGGGAAAAACAGGGAAAGCATAAAGGAGATCCAAAGTACAATCGTGTATGACTGCATCCCTTGGTGACTCCCCCCGAGGGGGGATAAGGGCAAAGTAGCTGCTGCATCTGGGATTCATGGATGTGGCAAAGAGTTCGCAGCAAGGCTGGCCCCACTTGCAAAAAACCTGGTTCACAGTCTGTTGTTTTAGGGACCACTCGTGAGGCATTAGAATAGCTCTGCTTAGTTTATCTGCTATCATGCTGGATTTCCCCTGGATATGCGTTGGCTATCAGAAAACGCTGGAAAGAGACTGCCCACTACCATACTCTTTGAGCCTCTTGACATAGGGGGTAAGGTCTGGTTCCTCCTTGTTTGTTTGTTTATGTATCACATGACTGACATATTGCCTGTCTGGATTGCAACTGTTCCTAGTGGAAGGGAGTCCTGGAATGCCTGCAACGCCAAAAGCACTGCTGTCATCTCTAGGACATTGATATGCAAGTGGTTCTCGTATTATTGCCAGACTCCTTGGACAGTCTTCCCCAGATAATGCCCCCCATCTGGGAAGCGTCTGTGGTAACTGTGGCTATTGGTTACAGAGGAATGAATGGCCTGCCCAAAACCACCTGAGTAGAGTGAAGCCACCAGCATAGGTACCTTTTGCAGGATTCCGTTATGATGATCTTGTGGGACATGGGCGACTCCTGCATGGACCATTGGGTGAAAAGTAACCACTTAAGGACTCTCATGTGTAAGCCTGTGAGAGGTACCAAAGTTACTGTTGCCACCATGGTACCTAGGACTTTTAGGATAACCTTTGCTTGAACTTTCTTTTTTGTCAGGAGATTTTCTATTTGCTGACATAGGGTTCGTAGCCTGTCAGGAGGAAGTTTGGCCATCATTTCCCTTGTGTCTAAGTCTGCTCCTATAAATTCAATATGCTGTGATGGCAATAAGGCAGACTTTTGAAAATTTACTGTAATGCCTAGTTGAGAGCAAAGGTGGATGGTGGTGTCTCTTGCTCTGGTTAGTAGATGCTCGGTGGAGGCGGTTAGGAACCAGTCATCCAAGTACGGAAACACCCGGAATCCTAGACGCCTCAAGTGAGCTGTGACTACTGCCATGCATTTGGTGAACACTCTGGAGGCTGTAGTGAGACCAAAGGGCAGAGCTCGAAATTGGTAGTGACTGTCTCCCAGCCAAAAGTGCAAGAGATTCCAGGATCGCTTGTCCATCTTTATATGGTAGTACACATCCTGGAGGTCTATCGAGCACATCCAACTGTCTTTCCCCAGGAAGGGGAGTATTGACTGCAGTGTCACCATCCGGAACTTTGATTTCTTTACCGATTTTAGTGTGCCGAGATCCAAAATGGGCCTCCAGTCCCGTCTTTTTTGGAACTAAAAAGAACCTTGAGTAAGTTCTGGATTCAATTTGGTCTGCGGGGACGTCTTGGATGACTCTTTTTTTTCTAGCAACATTTGGATTTCTAGGGTTGCTTGGTCCCTCTGAGTGGGTGGAACATCCGGGACTGATCTTTTATTGAAGGAGGAGAGGAAAAGGGTATGTAGTAATCTCTGGATATGATAGCTTGTACCCATTTGTTACATTTAATCAGGTGTTTGGGTACAATGACAAGTGACCGCTGATTGCCTCCAGAGGTGGACAGATGGGCCTCCTTTCAGGAGCACTGGAACAGCCTACCAAAGAATGTATCCCTGTCGCCCTGATTCTGCAGACCTCCTTCTGCCTTGAGGTCGGCGTCTTCCACTGTTATTTCCCCCTCTGCCACTGCGGGAAGGATCACCATGTGTGTCCGTAAAGGCTCTTTGGGACTTATGGAACCACATCCCCCACCCCTTCTGGTCTTTGGGTAAGGCCTGCTGGGGAGGGAGAAATGGACTCCCATGGCAGAGTCTTTCCTTCTTGCTCGCACCTGGTCAGAGTTTCTTTCACTTTCGGCCCAAACAAGGATGAGCCATCGCATGGAATGTTGATAAAGGAAGACTTGAAGGGCTCTGCAAACTTGCATAAGCACATCCAGGAATGTCTCCTTTGGGAGATTCCTGTACCTGCTGCCCTACTTGCTCCATCAGCCACATAGAAGATAAGCCGCATGGAGGAGTTGACCACTGAATTTAAGGTAGCAAGTCGAGAGGTTACTTTGTCTGAAACCTCCGCAGCAATAGAACCTTGGAGAGTATCTCCCAACACCTTCAGGAGATCCCTCTGAAGTCTGGTAAAGTGGGTTAAATAATTCAGCGACCTGAGGGTGAAGAAAACATACGCTTTCCGTATCTGTCCATCATTTAAAATTCCTTATTCAGTGGATGGACAGATGAGGAAGTCTCAGAAAATTCTTTTTGGTTGCCGCCGCCACCAGCATAGCATCTAACAGGACACCTTTTGTCAGGAATTCCTTGTCAGACGGCGCTGTAATAAACTTATTCGGCCTCCTCAGAACAGGTTCCACAGACTCTGGAGAGCCCCCACACCTTTCGACTGACTACATTGAGAAGCTGATCAAAAGGTGGAGTCATCCAAGAGGTGGAAGGGTGAGACCTCAAAAGGTTCCAGGTACACTGGCTCATCCTCAGACGGACTGATGGGCGTCCAGCCTCCCCTCTGTTTAAGAATCTCCAGGATGTCTGCAAAGGAGACATCTTCAGAGGGGGGCCATGGGGACCCTTCCAAGTCATCCAGGTCAGTGTCTGAGGTGAAGGACTCATCCGGGGAGTCTATGTGCTTCCTCCTGCACAATCTCTTCCAAGGGACTCCTCAGAGGGGCACTCTGGTAAGTTTCGGAAAAAGACAGTCTCGCCCACGGGGACTTCCTGGGGCTTAGGGTCTCTATGCTTGGGAGACAGCGATGGTGTTGAGACTGACAGAGGCGCTTTTGGTGGAAGAGTACTCGAACCCCAGACTGGAGCTGTCAGGGTTGACAACACTCTCTCCATCAGCTCAAAAGCCCTCTCACCCTGATCCGAGAAGGTCCCCAGTTCTGAAGACTCGGAAAAATGACCGCAATGCAGAAGTGGTTGGCTCTGAAGCCAATGTAGGAGCTCAACTGTGCCAAAGTCCCGAGAGGGAGCATAGGTTCGGACAGTTGTCCGATCCGACTCCCCTCCCCGGACCAGATGGGAGAATGTCGGCTCCTAGACTTCTCAGATTCCGACGGAACCAAGGTAGTCAGAGCAGGTGTAGGAACAGATGATCCTATTGGAGGTCTTGGTTCCAACATTTCAACTACTATTGGGCCCAAGCCCTCTGGCTCTAAAGTCCCCGATCGGGTCAGAGGAGCAATCGGAGAAGGTTGTTTTGCCTTTGTCGGCTCCAGTTCCGTTTGGGTCGGAGTTGACAGGATTTTAGCCAGCACCAGTGTACAAAGGAGTCTCTTCACCACACACTCCACGTCATCATCAGACAGACTCCTGGAGGAATGGGAGAATAATGAAGGTGATCTCGCCCTCTCTAAGAGCAGAGATATTAAGGTTGAAGTAACCGGTTTCAATACAGGGGACCGTCTCCTAACCTGAAACTCTGTCGGTTCCATAACAACTGATGGAACTGAAGAGATAGTCTTTTCAGATCCAATAGCCCTTGGTTCCGAAGTGGATGATTTTGTTGCAATTTGTTTTGGTGGCTCCGATGCTGGATCTGAAGCCAGAACTCTTTTTCCCCCGACTTCTCCGATTTTGAGGAGGAAGAAGGGGGGGTCCTGAAGAATCTTTTGAAGTCTGAGGTCCTTCCAAAGCCTCTGAAAAGGGAACCCTCAGCAAACATCTAACAATAAGTTTGTTTTTGCATTCAAGGAGGACTCTACTGCTGAATGCATGCCAAAAGGCACAAGATTCCTGCAAGTGTAGGGCACCTAGGCAATAAACACAACTGGTGTGCCCATCAGTAAGAGACATTTTTTTGGGAGCATTTGTCACATTTCTTGAACCCAGACTGCTTGGGTTCTTTTTGATCCT
This sequence comes from Protopterus annectens, assembly GCF_019279795.1. Lineage (NCBI taxonomy): Eukaryota > Metazoa > Chordata > Ceratodontiformes > Protopteridae > Protopterus > Protopterus annectens. The sequence goes on along the minus strand of NC_056745.1, from coordinate 142,094,593 downwards.
TAGACATGTCTACACTGAAAACTCAAACAAAATAATATTTTGAAACTTTGTTACTTCACAAGATATTCAAAGCAAAAAACAAGCCAAAAAAGCAGTACACTTGGCTGATTACCAAAAAAAAAAAACAAAAAAAAATTATATTTATATTACATACACCACTACAGCTTCACCTAGAAGCTCCAATGGAAACAGAAACAATAAGGAAAAAACGATTAAGCAGAATATCGCTTAGTCCTGAGTAATGCTAGTTCAAGACACACACACACACACACACACACACACACACACACACACACACACACACACACACACACACACAAGCAGGAGAAATTCTCTAACTAAAACAGGTTCTCTACGCGGTCAAAGAGGGAAAAGACACAAACGGCAAGGAAGGGGAGCAGCCCTCTAACTAAAATGGGCTACACAAGCTTAGGGATAGGGAATTACAACAACAGGCCCGACGAAAGGAAAGGATGGCCAGCAACAATAAAGCAGAGAGAGAGACAGATGAACAGCTCTCAAACAACTAACTATAGCCTAAGCAATTTAACTATCAAAAATTTGTAAACAAATATTAAAGATTAATAACAATGAAAAACTTAGCCAGGAGCCAGTCAGAAGTCAGCCAATCTGCTTGAGTGACAAATGAGATCTTGGGGTTCTTCCCTAGGCATGATGGTATAGGGTATAGCCTCAAGCCAGTAGAAGCTCTCAAGCTTTAGTATAGGCAGAGTCGGAACCAATTCTAGGTTCCGACCCAACCAGCAAAGAATGAAGGTGAGACATGACAACATAGGTTTTGCATTAGCATGAATTTTCTGAAGGGTATGAACTCTGAAACTTAAACATCTGTCATTATTTTCTAACTTCAGTCTAGATCAATGCTGGCACACCTCCTATTTGGAAGGTACTTTTCTGTCCTCCAAACACTAAATCCATATTTGTGGTTAATGATATTTGCAGATGACTGCAAGTTGCATGTTACTGTCCAATCATCCATTGACAAGGTGACACTACAGCAAAAACTAATTCTCACTAAGTAGTCATAAAGATTAAAATTAAATGCAAACAACTCTAGTACTCTTGCATTTGCTATGAAACTCTTATCTCCAATTTACACCAGTGCTTGCATCTCACTCCAAACTGATGTGGTAGTCAAAGATCTTGGCACCCAGGTTTACAATGCCATCTCTTTTGCGCACCATGTAGCATTACTAGTCAGGAAAACTTTCTATTTTGCACAACTGATATCCAAAGGCATCGCATCCAGCTTGAAAGAAGTTATTGTCCAACTGTACTCTGCTTTAATTAGACCAATTATAGAGTACAGTGCTCCCACTGGTATGTACCTGTCCAGGAACAACACACAGCTAGAAAGGTGTCACCATTTCCTAACCAAGACAATTACTGGCTAAAAATCCTGAGCTACCAAAACAGGCTTGAAGCATAATGTCTACAGTTAATTTCTTACTGACTCCAACGTGGAGACGTATGATATGCATTCTGTTCCATAAAGGACCAAACCCTCCATGATCTCTTCCATCTCTGAAAGACAAACAGCTCCACTAACAGCAGATCTAAGGATATGAATCTCCCAAACGTATGAACAAAACACACTGAAGGGACAGATATATATTACCCACTGTTTATAGCATCTTTAGAATAAACTGCTGTTACATATTAAACAGAGAGACACCTTCACATAAAGACTAACCCTGACTACTGGATAGGCATCCACACATTCATCTCTGGCCTGACCTGCTTTGCCTTCCTAGGAGGAGAAAGTACATCATGAATGTGGGTACTAGCACGGCACAAATTGTTTCATGACTTTTTTGCCTTGTAATACCTATGATCCTATAGAAAAATTAATCCTCTGTGTGTGTGTGCGAGCGCGTGCATGTAAGCAAACACAGAACACCTATATATTACATTATTTTATTTATTTTTTTATTCATTCATTCATTCTGTTCATTGGGCTGCCAAGCAAAGTAAATCTATTTTTAACTGTAAGCCTGGGGAGGAAAGCTCCAAACAATACATCACACAGGTACAAACATACAGGATATGAATGCATGATACACTGAAGTAAACAAACATGGCAAGGATTAACTTATCAAGTGGTGACCTAATCTTCAAGCTATATGACATATACATATCGGATGATGTGTTACTAAGATAAGCACACACACACAGAGCTAAAGTATTTTTTTTAAGTTAAATGCACACAAACGTACAAGGACTCATCACTGCCTGGCAAAATGGGAGAAAGACTACACACATTCAAGCATCAACAGACCACCGAATACAAAACCAAAGCAATTTGTCTGACAGTTTAGCATCTGTCTGATGAAGTATAACATTTACGTATACGAAAGCGCTAACCATTTACTTTTTTCTGTGATTGTTTTTCGAATAAATTTTGCTGGCTCATCTTATGGTGGTTAGTTCCTGGATTTCTAGCTGATTTGTTGCTTTTGGGTTGTTTTATCGTTTATTCGTGTGAATTTTTATTCAGTTTAGCATTTGTCTTATGTGGCCAAGGTCCTAGAGTAAGTATTATTTAGTTACAAGTACAAACAAGCAAACAGTGTTCTGTACAGGGATACTACCAGCACAGCATCACACCATAATTTTATTTTTCTTTGCACTTTTTGTTATTCATAATTTTTAAGAAAATCCTGTTCAGTGAGTTTTAATCTGTGGAACTGCCTTTTATCCAAATCTCCTAGATCCGAACTAACATATCTATAGCTTACAGACCTACAGAAATACTTTCAACTGCCCCCACACTTCTAACTTTCTTCTACCTCTCCAAATTATCTCCAGCTATAACCTTCTTTCTTCACGTACACCCCTTCACTTGTACCATTCAGTAACCTACACTCTACAGATCCTTCTTTTGCCAATACTCATCCACAGATTTTCCACTCATTTCTCTGCAACATAGGTTCATAGGTAGATACTAGGCTATTGGCTGGCCCTAGGGCCTATATAAGCCTAGCCAAATGGTACCCTGGCTTTTGCCACCCAAGAAAATTATTTTCCTGTGCCCCTGTCAAGCAGAGCCACAGAAGTGATCCCTGGGGTGAATTACCTATCTCCCATCCAATCATCAAGATTTTTCTTGAAGAGTGCTAATGAGGAGCTTTGTTTGATATAGATAGATAGTTTGTTCCAGTGTATGGTAAGTCTCTGAGACAGGAATCTATCCTTCCAGCATGTTCTGTTTATTGTGGTGACAAGGTTTAGGTCCCTGTAGCTTGGAGGGATTGGGATTTCTTTACGTGGAGCATGTCCAACAGCTCTGGGTTTGACATAGCTTTGTATGTTAGGCAGAGATCGCCTCTGAGTAGGCGATATGTAACAGAGTAAAGCTGGAGTTCTTTTGAGACAGTCTGCGTAGGGCATCTGTTTGAGGCCAGTAATCCTCTTTGTGAGGTATTTCTGTGGCCTTTCCAGTTGTTGTAGATGTCTTGTGAGGTACATACCAAAGGGGGCGTTGTACTCTATAATGGGACTAATGAGTGATGAGTAGAGGGGAACAATGACCTCTTTTTTCCTGGATGAGAAACCTTTTGTGATGAGGTGTGCCATGTAGAAGGATTTCCTGACTACTGTGGCGATGTGATTATCAAAGGAGAGACTACTGTCCACCTGTGTCCCAAAGTCTCTTATCACACTTTCAATGTTAAGTAGACTACCGCCTATGTGGTAGTTCATGGGTACAGAGTTTTTACCAAAAGGGATGACAATGCACTTTTTGGCATTGAGCTTAAGGCCATGTCTTTGATACCAGGCATCTGTCTCAGTGAGGCCCTTTTGTAGGATGTCCACATCGTTAGGAGATTTGATTATGGCTCCTAGTTTGCAGGCATCTGCAAACTTTGTTAGCCAAAGACCTTCGGTGTTAGCCTGTACTTCAGAGAAGTAGATACCAAACAGGAGAGGACCTAGGACTGAACCCTGTGGTATTCCACTTGTCACTAGTCTGAAGTTGGATTTAGAGTCTGCTACTTTCACAGTGTGGGTTCGGTCAGTGAGCCAGTTGGCAACCCATCTTGTGACATGGGGATTTATACCTAGTTTAGTGAGTTTGTCTATAATTCCAGAGTGAGGGGTGGTGTCAAAAGCCTTGGTGAGATCTACATAGGTTGTGTGTACCACCTTACCCTCATCTACAGCTTTGGTGACTGCTTCAAAGAAGTCTATCAGGTTTAGGAGACATGATCTGCCTTTTACAAACCCGAACTGGGTAGGGTCCAGAGTTTGGAGATTACCAATGTCATTGTTCATAAGTTTCATGATGATACGCTCCATAGCCTTACAAACCAGGATTGTCAGGCTAACATAAAGTGCATAATTAAAAAAAAACATCAAAAGCTGTATGCACTCTACAGAGCTAAACCTTTCCTGGCCAACAACACAAGAAAAATATTGCTTCTACACTCCCTTACTCTGCACCTATCTTTACCAACCTACAATCCTCATCGCTCAAAAAGTTGAACTAGTGCTATGATAATATAGCTAACTTTGCCGCCAACCTCCCCTAGAGGACTAATCATTGCACAGCTCTCAAAGAATTTCAGTGGTTAGAGCAATGCCACCATCTCACTCCCTACTCCTCATAATCCAAAACATCATCCATAAACCTGACAAAATGTCCATCCCTTGTCAATTTCATTCAAATATACACTCTATCCAGAGATCACATTGATCTACTGATAAACTCATTCTACAGATCACCTATCAAACAAATCAGCAGGTGACTCTCTTTTCTCTACCCATGTCTCCAAAATGTGAAATACCATTCCTCTCTCTTTCCTTGAATCTAGAACATTCTTTTCAAATCACAGCTAAGATCTTACCAGACTGATAAGTGGCTATGTCAGTGGACCTCCCCTAGATAAATATAGTGTAATAAGTGTACCAAAAACATTCCAATAATTAATCACCCTTCTTCTTCCACTCTCTCTCAAATATCTCATCAGTTATGTAGTACTTTTAACTAGATTCCCCACAGGGGTTGGGAGGATGGCCTAATGGTTAAGGTGTTTGCCTTGCAAACACAAGGTACAGGGTTTGAATCTCACTGGGGATAATTGGCTAGGCTTAAAATGGCTCGCAAGGGCAGTTAGCCTAGTACTAATCTATGAACTTACTCGAACTTCCTTCTACCCTCTCTAAATTTCCCTCAGCTATAGCCTTCTTCCTTTGCATGCATCATTTAGTGAGCCTACATTCATAGGTAGTACTAGGCTATTGGCCCTAGAGCCTATATAAGCCTAGTCAAAAAGGTACCCTGGCTTTCGCCACCCAAGAAAATTATTTTTCCTGTGCTCCTGTCGAGCAGAGGCACAGAGGTGATCCCCGGGGTGAATTTCCTATTTCCTATCCAATCATCAAGATTTTTCTTGAAGAATGCTAATGAGGAGCTTTGTTTGATATAGATATGTAGTCTGTTCCAGAGTATGGGAAGTCTGTGGGACAGGAATCTATCCCTCCAGCATGTTCTGTTTATTGTAATGACAAGGTTTAGGTCTCTAGAGCATGTAGCTCGAAGGGATTGGGATTTCTTTAAATGGAGCATGTCCAACCGCTCTGGGTTTGACATAGCTTTGTATGTTAGGCAGAGATCGCCTCTGAGTAGGCGATATGCAACGGAGTAAAGCTGGAGTTTTTTGAGACAGTCTGCATAGGGCATCTGTTTGAGGCTGGTAATCCTCTTTGTGAGGTATTTCTGCAGCCTTTCCAGTTGTTGTAGATGTCTTGTGAGGTACATACCAAAAGGGGCGTTGTACTCTATAATGGGTCGAATGAGTGACGAGTAGAGGGGAACAATGACCTCTTTGTTCCTGGATGAGAAACCTTTTGTGATGAGGTGTGCCATGTAGAAGGACTTCCTGACTACTGTAGGGATGGGATTATCAAAGGAGAGACTACTGTCCACCTGTGTCCCAAGGTCTCTTATCAAACTTTCAATGTTAAGTAGACTACCACCTATGTGACAGCTCATGGGTACAGAGTTTTTACCAAAGGGGATGACAATGCACTTTTAGGCATTGAGCTTGAGGCCATGGCTTTGACACCAGGCATCTGTCTCCATGAGGCCCTTTTGTAGGATGTCCACATCGTTAGGAGTTTCGATTATGGCTCCTAGAGTTTGCAGTCATCTGCGAACTTCATTAGCCAAACACCTTCTGTGTTAGTCTGTGCGTCAGAAAAGTAGATACCAAACAGGAGAGGACCCAGGACTGAACCCTGTGGTATTCCACTTGTCACTGGTCTGAATTTGGATTTGGAGTCTGCTACTTTCACAGTGTGGGTTCTGTAAGTGAGCCAGTTGGCAACCCATCTTGTGATATAGGGATTTATACCTAGTTTAGTGAGTTTATCTATAATTCCAGAGTGGGGGATGGTGTCAGAAGCCTTGGCAAGATCTAGATAGGCTGTGTGAACCATTTTACCCTCATCTATGGCTTTGATGACTGCTTCAAAGAATTCTATCAGGTTTAGGAGACATGATCTGCCTTTTACAAACCCAAACTGGGTGGGGTCCAGAGTTTGGAGATTACCAATGTCATTGTGTATAAGATTCATAATGATACGTTCCATGGCCTTGCAGACCAGGCTCTTTAGGCTAATGGGGCAGTAGTTCCCGGGGTCTGTGGTGGCTCCCCCTTTGTGTAGTGGGATAACTGTTGCTGTGCCCCATTCAGTGGGCACAAAGCCTGAGGTGAGGCTATGATTGAACATGGTGCTTAGGTGGGGTGCCAGTTCATTCTGCAGTTCATGTAGAACACAGCCTGGGAGGTTGTCAGGTCCCATGGATGCTGTGTTCTTGGCTTTTGAGAATGTGTTTTTTACCTGTGCAGCCGTGATTACAGGATCTTTGGATTCTTTACATTCCACAGATCCTTCTTTTGCCTCAGCTTATCCCCAGACTTCTCTGCTCATTACTTCTCTTTCATCTCTAGCCTAACCAGTCTACACTCTGACATTTTTCTCTTTTCCTTTTTAATTTTAAGTCTTTACTATGCTACCTGTATATAAGACTAAGTATCGTAACTGCACTCTTATTGTATACAATGTCACTACCTGCTACTAATGTAAGAACTGTCTTCTAGAAGCATTGTTATACAAGATTATTGGCCTTGTCTCCCACTTGACCAATTTATTCTGTTCCAGTCTTTTTACCGTTATGAATGTCCGTTACTATTTTTTTCTTTATTGTTATACAATTTTCTTTCTACTAACATAATAGTTTACTAACAATGGAGCTTTTCTCCCCAGGCCTCCGCTGAAAAAGGGTTTTATGCCCAGTCGGACTCTCCTGGTAAACAAATGTAAAATAAACAATAAATAAATAATTTTGGCTGCTGAAATTATAGTTTCATTTAATTTGATTATGTATTTATTTGTAATTAATCTGATCTACAGTATAATGTATATTGATAAGTATGTCTCTACAATTTGTTCTTAATTTCCTAGGCCTATTACACTGCATTACTATGTTATTGCATCAAAGAAATATGTTTTGTTGCTTTTGTCCCCGGGCCTCTACTGAAAGGAAGTTTTTCATCCAAGTGGTCCTTCCCAGTAAATGACAGCAATAATAAATTAAATAAATGAATAAATACATAAAAAAACAATTAAAATGCCTACTTCCCTTTTATGTAAATTAAAAACCTTGTCAAAAGAATTCTTTCAAGATTTATTGTATTGCCAGTACTTCATCATTTTACCTTAAGCAGCTTATTACTGCGAAAAAAAGTTTTTAAAATAAAATCTAAAACTTAACTGTGTTCATAGATAATCAAACATATCAGGAGTACATTTTGTTAGATCTTAATAGAATTATTTATCCATTTACAGTTTACACTGTACTTAACAGAACAACTTGTAGAATAAAAAAAATCTTTTGGCTTTTCCCAATTAGAGGTCACCACAGCGGATCACTGGTCTGCTTATAATTGGCAGTAGATTTTACGGTGTCGAGTTGCCAGCCCGCCGCCCAACCTTCAGAGAATAAATATTAATATTTATAATAATCATGCCAATAAAATAATCGTATCAATAAAGGAATGATAAGTAATATATTTATAATTACCCCAAAAGGAACAGTCCCCTTATCACACAGGATTGCAGACCTCAGAGCTTTGTCTTTTACAGCTTTTTGATTCTTGGTGAAATAAATCTGGGGTTAGGGATCAAACAAAGAAAGGTCCACAAAAAGGTATCCATAATAGCCCACAATAAAATAAATAGGATCTTGCCCAAACTAAGGTTACTGGGATCGACCACTGGAACTATACATATAGCTACGAAGCTTGGCTAGGGACAGTCCAAAATGGTTACGCAGAGCTATTTTGTGGGCTCACCATCTGCAAGATGAAAGATGTACATCAGGTGACGTGCTAATCTGCTGAAGAACATTAGCAGGATGGGGTCAAGCAGCATAGTCTACACCAATGAAATCTGATTTTAATGTTACTTCACAGGATATAATGAAGGAGTGTAAGCAGGCTAAAGAAATGAGAAAAAAGACTGACAGGATATATAATCATATTCACTTTTATATACCATACAGGCTCTGGAACCGGAGTAAGTTTTTTTTTCAAACAAAGATTTTATTAAGTGGCGGGCAGGGGTCAAGACATCACATACCACTTAAAATAGGCATCAAAACTGACAAAACATAGCTTATATATCTAGGAATTAATATAACTTCTTCTTCTTTCGGCTTTTCCCGGTTTGGGGTCTCCACAGCAGATCACCTGTCCGCTCATGATTGGCAGTGAAGTTTTACGTAGTTGAGTTGCCAGCCCGGCGCACAACCTTCCACAGAAGGCACATACATGCACTCACACCTAGGGCCAATTTAGAGTGCCCAATCCACCTACAGCATGTCTTTGGAATGTGGGAGGAAACCGGAGCACCCGAAGGAAACCCATGCGACCACAGGGAGGACATGCAGACTCTGCACAGAAGGCACCCCAGCCGAGGATCGAACCGGAGAAGCTCTTGCTGTGAGGCGGCAACGCTATCCGCTGCACCACCATGGCTGCCCCTAGGAATTAATATAACTATTACATGAAAAAAAAAACAATATCTTTAAATTATAAGTTAATCAGTAATATAGTTAAGCTTATTGGAAGACAAACTTATACTGATAAAATTTATAATTTTACCTAAATTACTATACCTTACTCAGGCTATGCTTGTGTCTCCATCCAAGAAAATCATTAAAAGACTAAACAATTTGTTATTAAAATTCTTGGGGTACCCACAGAAACCAAGAATATTGTTTGACTGGCATGTAAGAACTTGGGATGAGAATGGTATTGGTTTCCCCAATACTGATCTTTATATTAAATCTGCTACTTTAAACATTGTGAATCTTTGGTTAAATCCATCATAAAGTTCAAGTTGGAAATCTTTACATTTTGGATTCTAATGCTATACCTGAAATAAATTCTAATGCTTCAACAAATATAAGTATAGCATATTCTGTTATAAAAGATTACTGTATGAACGACAGAAATGCAAATGTTTATAATCCTGTTATTAAACATATATTAGATACTTTCAAAACATTTATAGGTAGTAATTATCTGACAAAGCATTTACAATTCTTAATATTCCCTATAGCTTATACTACTTGTTGCTTAGAATTCTATAAAACCTGTATAATAACTAATTTTAAAAAAAAGAACTTATTGTTCTGGTTTCAGTTCTTGGATGGAGATAGAACAGCTTTGCTAGAAAGACTTTTAGATAGTTACAATATAAATAGTAGTTGGTTGGATATATTGACTTTTAGGAAATTTGTGGATAATAATTTACCTATGCCCCTATTCATGAATACTAATTCTACTCCCAAAGTAACAAAATTCTTTTCATGAAGAAACATATAAAAAACCCATACTTGTCAATAATTTATAAAATACTAATTAGATTTTCTGAGCTTTGATGTGCCTCATTGGAACTATTCTACAAAAATAAAGAAATATTCTCAGAAACCAATACAAAATTGTATTTAAAATCTGCTAGTAACAACTTCTATATATTGGAAAATATTTACTTGGACATTTTTACATAGGAGTTTTTTTTTTATACTACACAGAATTGTCAAATTTAGTAAAAAAGACAATACAAGATGTTGGAGGTGTGACAGTCAATTAGAGGTGGACTGGAAACATACGATTTTGGAATGTCAAAAGGTTGCTTCATTTTGGGAAGAATTTTAAAATTTTGCTAAGGCTTTATGGTCAGATAATTGTAATATTATGGACTTGTTAATCTTATGTAACGTGCCAATTCCAGATTCTGTTTCAACAACTCAGATGCCTCTTTTGTCGTCCATCTTGGCTATTGCCAGAAAGATAATTACAATGAATTGGAAAAGTAAGAACAATCTCTATTTTTCAGATTTTATTTGTCTAGCAGAAAGTGTATGCAACAAAGAAATACAAACTTTGCATAGTAGAACTATGAACATCACTCACAAGAAATTGAATTGGCAAAAACTTAAAAGATTTTTTAGAAAAATACTAATGATTTTGTATATCATATTTTGTAATGGACTTTGTATAGAGTTTAAATGTTTTTAGTTAATGGTTAAGTTTTTATTTTTTTATTCCTCTTTATGCGAATTTGATAATATGTATAACCTTCACACCAAAGGTCCAGACCAACAAACTCAGAAACAGACTAGCAAATAATGGTCTAATGAAGGGTTTTTAACCTGAAAGCGCTCACTGTGTTATTTTATTTTATTAAATATTTTGGTTTTATTTTAAGCCTGGTGGTCTGGACTTTCTTATTTGCTAGTCTTTATGTGAATTTAAAATGCAATAAAAAGATTAAAAAAAGAAGTGAAAAAGCAAAAAATACAACATATAAACAATATTTAAATAGCCCAATCACAAAAAAATGTTGATTTAGAAAATGGTCTTAAGGAAACAAATGATTCGATTTGCTGATCCTGGCAAAACATTGGGCTGTTAATTATGCTCATGAAGAACAGTTGCTTAAAAGTTCCAATGTGACTGTCCACATAACATTAAAAAAATTGTGTCCGCACATCCAAAACATCGAATAAAACTGTAACAGAAGAGAAACTCTGCTAAACAAATGATATTAATGTATACCCAACGGAATACCATTTCAACAAATTACATTTGTTTTAAAAGCAAAACAAACAATTAACTTTTCTATGTGCGTACAGATAGTATGAATTTTTTGTGTTGCAAAAGTACTCTGTGAAGTTTTGGACAGCTAAGCATTCTTACTATACCAGAGAACACTTCATAAAAGGTATCATTCATGTAAATTAAAACAAATATTTAGGTTCATAGATTTATAGGAAAGTACTAGGCAATCAGTTTGCAGGCTGCTACAGGCCTAGACAATGAACCATATTCAGAAGTTCTGTTTAGCCTCAAGACGGGCAACACAAGATAGAACAGGAGAGAATTTTTAGCTGCCCAACCAATTACCTAGATTTACCCTGAAGGTGGCAAGGGTGGTACTCTGCTTGACATGTAGAAGACATTTGTTCCGGAGGTGGGGTACACTGGGATATATCATGACAACATGTCTTATTAATCTGCTGAATAAGATTTAGGTCATTTAACCGAATATCTGAGGAATCATTTACTCTGCAAAGGAACTGGTGAACAGAGAATGTTGGACCTTTCACAGCTCAACAAGCTAAACAAAGATCACCAAGAAAAACTCTATAAGTGACTGAGTAGACAGAGAGAGGGCTGCCAGTCTGCTAGAACCTTTATCACATATATACACACACGCACGCATACAGATTTTTGTTTCCTTAATGTAACTGGTAACATTGATTCAATACTCGTCTATGCAAGAATATTGTAAACCAATTTGCTGTTGACCACAAACACTTACATACATGGAAGTGGATAACATCCCATTTATGTTATGTTCCAATGAGTTCTATGTCTCTGTTGCTGTATTCTGTGAATGGATTACTTTACTACACTCTGTTTATTCTAAAGCAATCAGCAACTGTCAATACCTCTTATCACTGTAACTATGAATGTAACAGATTATTAATCTGTATAAGGCAATGTGTTCCTGAATAGTAGCTTTTCTACCCTGGCCTAGGTTAAAAAGAGGTCTTGCCCAGTCAGATTATCCCAGTTAACAAAACAAACACATAAATTCAAGGAAGAGGGTGTTTGCAGAGTCCCATTCCAAACAATTCATTTGAGAGAGGGCCTTGAGCTGCAGGACTTGTATCTGGAAACTTGTGTAAAGCATGATCCTGCCAAAGAGTGACAATAGTTTAGAAGGAAACATGGGTGTGCTAAAATGAGCATTTGCACAGCATTTAACTTAGCAAGAACTGCATTATGCTGTCCAGCCAAAAGAAGAAGTTAACAGCATAAAAAAATCTGCACTGAGCTGAACTCTCGTGGTCTCTTTCAGCTGCTTCACTGGCTATTGTGTTACATTTTATAGAATTAAAACTAGTTAACTAGATCAAATTAGACTGCAGCAGTGCAGTTACCAAATGAGGATCTGTTCTGCTTGTCAAACTGAGAAAAATGGAAGAAGATGTGATAACTGAGGTAATGAATAGTATAGGTTCATAGGTGGTTACCGGGCAATTGACCCTAAGGTCTTTATAAACCTAGCCATGTCTACCCAGTATGATACTAGAGAAATTGGATATAAAGAATCTTGCCTAAACTTGAGATCTTAGCAATGACTGCCCATATCTAGGCGTGTCATAGGTGAAATCCCCGGCAGGAATTTATGGTTTTCCATCCAGTCATCCAGGTTATCTTTAAACAGGGTCATAGATGGGCTTTGTTTGATGTGAATTGGTAGCCTATTTCAGAGGAGTGGCATCCTCTGAGAGACATATCTGTCTCTCCAGCAAGTCCTATTTATGTCGCAGGCCAGGTTAAGGTCCCTGGAGCAGGTGACCCTTGTCCCATTTGACTTGTGGATGTGCAGCATTTCCATTAGGTTTGGATCCGAGATTGCTCTGTAGGCCAGGCACAAGTTTCCTCTTAGCAGTCTGTATGCTACTGAGTACAGTGATGGTGACTTCAGTCTGCAAATGTATGACGTGCTGGAGACCCTGAATTTTCTTATTTAGAAATCTCTGATGTCTTTCAAGTTGCTGCAGGTGCGTGGTACGGTACACACCAAAGGGAGCACTGTAAGGTCGAGCACAGGGGTGTTATGACCTCTTTCACTGAGGTGATGCCTTTGCTAATGAGATGTGCGACACAGAATGCCTTCCTTACCACAGTAGACACATGGTGGTCAAAGTTTAGGCTACAGTTAACTTGCGTTCCCAAGTCTCTCACTGAGTTGTTACTTAGGGTATTATTATTTATATGATAGTCTGCAGGGATATAATTTTTACTGAAGGGGATGATAATGCATTTTTTAGCATTGAGTTTGAGTCCATGGCTTTGGCACCAATCATTGGTTTGTGTAAGTCCCTCTTGAAGTATATTGACATAGTTTGGGAATTCAATGATTTCACCTAATTTGCAGTCATCAGCAAACTTAAGTCAGCCACAGCCCCTCTGTTTTCGCCCAAAATTCTGAGATGTACATTCCAAACAATAGGGGGCCCAGCACTGACCCCTATGGAACCCCCACTAGTGACAGGTCTGCTGGTTGAGGTAAAGTCCACAACTTTGACAGAGTGTGATCTGTCTGTGAGTCAGTTAGCAACCCACTTGACGAAATACAGGTTGATATTCAACTGGGAGAGTTTATCAATGATGCCCAAATGTGGGATTGTGTTGAAGGCCTTGGCTAAGTCAAGGTGGGCTGTATGCACATATTTGCTTTCGTCTATGACTCTGGTGATGTTTTCAAAGAAGTCCACCAGGTTTAACAGGCATGACCTGCCTTCGACAAAACTAACTGTATCAGATCAATAGTTTGGAAATCACCTATATCCTTACTTATAAGATCCATGGTGATTCGTTCTATGGTATTATAGATAAGGCTGGTTAAGCTTATGGGTCTGTAGTTCCCAGGGTCTGTTGCTGTACCCCCTTTACAAAGGGGGATGATGGTTGCTGTTTTCCATTCAGAAGGGACAAAACCAGTACTTAGGCTGTGGTTGAAGAGAGGTACCTAATGGAGTTGCTAACTCATGTTTTAGACCATTTAAAACAACCTGGAATCCCATACAGTCCCACAAAGGCTGTGTTTTTCACCTTGCAGACAGTATTAATGGCTTGCTCTTTGGAGATGCAAGGTGGGGGAGATGTACAGTGAATGCTTTGTGGAATATTTGGAGGGGATTGGGGGTTGAAATTTTCATCAAACCTGATGGCTAATAGGTTATCTATTTTCACAGGATCAGTGTGTGTGATGCCATCCACAGCTAGTTCAACACACTTCTCTGTCCTACCTTTTCAGTTATGGATATAGTTGAATAATGTCTTATGGTAATCCTTAGCTACGGTTGCTAAATTTTTTTCGAAGTTGCCCTTAGAGGATTTTGCCATTTGCCTTATTTGTTTGATCAATCAGAGGATGGCGTTCTTCCAGTGCTGGGACCTCTCTTTTTTATTCTTGGACAGCAACTTCTTCCTCTTGTTGAATAACTTATTAACGCTAGGTGTCAACCAGGGAGGCTTGTGTTTTTTCTTGAGGATTTTGTTTTGATCCTGTCAGGTACAGCTTTATCAATGCATTTGTGCAAGTGTTTGTACAGGGCATTTGTGTATACCTAAGTATAGTTGTCAATGCCATCTGTGAGAACAGGAGCTTGGAAATTATTTATGCCATCCCTTAGGAGGGTACAATTAGCTTTGGTGAAATTTTTTATCCTGATTTCATCTAAGTAGGGTTCAGGTGTTATAGCTACTTCAAATATGACTGATTTGTGATCAGATTTAACCAGTGAGGGTCCTATACTTGTGGTGGTGCAACGGTCACTCATGTTGGTGAGGGCCAGGTCGAGAATATTTGAGCTCCTTGTGGGGTTGTATACTATTTGTTTCAGGGCATTAGTTTTAAAGTCCAGGAATCTTTGTGCAAGCATGCTGGTACTCATATAAGTTTTCCAGTCATTAGAGGGATAGTTATAATTGCCGATGACTAGAGGGCTTGGTTGTAACTTGATTCACTTAAGTAGGTCCAAATAAGTAGTGTGGGTATCTTGGTTCATTGAGGAGGGCATACAGCTAATGATGACTTGAAGGGGGGGGGGGTTCTTACCCACAGTTAGTTAAACTTGGAGTAACTCCATGGAATTTTCCTAACCAGTCTAGAGGTGTATTTATCTTTGATGAAGACAGGTACTCCCCCTGCTTTGGTTCTCACATGTTCATTTTGCGTTTGAAAGTGTGGAAGGCATTGTAGCCTTGCAAGGCCGGGGTACTCTTTGTGGCCCTGAACCAAGTTTCTGTGCCTGTACAGACATCAACATCCTCCAGGGAGAGGAGTGCTTCCACAGAGTGTAGTTTCTGATTTAAACTAGCATTTAGCAGTCAGAAATTTTATTCTTGAGACCTTGCCTAAAAATGGCATTATGGGGAGGCAAGTGCCTTAGTGAGTAACTGAAAGTCTAGAGGTAACAGGTGAAAACCATCTCTGGCAAAGCAGCGTGGTCTGCCAACTATGTCATCCCAGGCTGAGAGGAACTGGATCCCCTTAGAATGACACCAGAAACTAAGCCAATTATTGAAGTAAATCATTTTTTGTTTACATTGTGGTATCATCCTAGGTGAGGGTACAATGCTGCTCAAGGCTAGGGACATATCTGCCTGAGACACACATTCAGAGAGCTCAATCATGTCTCTCTTCATATATTCCAGTGAGTCTGTCTCAAGTCATTCACACTAACATGAACTATGAATGAAGTCATAACGGTATTTGTTGAGAGACTTGAGTGCATGTATGACGTGACGGATCTTGGCAACCGATAGACAGCCGAGTGTAAACTTCTTCTTGCCCAGCCTCGTTAGTGGGACATCTATGTGTCTCACAATGGAGTCACTTATGACTGAAAAATTTGGTTTAGATGTGTTTTGCCTTAATGGCTTATTTGGTGAGACACTGGTGTTTGTTTTTTATGTATATTGAATGTTGTAGGTGCTGTATTAGGTGTAGCATGTTTGTGTTTGGAAAGTCTCTGGTGTTTAGATAGGTTTCTGGTGAGTACCTCCATACATGATGGTTTGTGTGTTGAGAGCATGGTTTGCAAAGGAGGTGTAGTATATGAGATGACAACCTGTTCAGTGTTACAGTTCTGTGTGCAAGGGAGCAAGGATTCCAGATTCTTAGTGTAGATGCATCTCTCACAAATTGTACTTGGGTGATTTAGGAGTAAAGGGTTGTCAGTGTATGTGAGACAGTTGTTGCACTGCTTCAGGATACCCATGTCAATCAGGCTGGTAGGAGAAGTGGAGGGGAAACTGACTATCCATAATGCTGGGTTAAATCCTGTTTTCACAGTGGGGAGATAAAATGGAGGGGTGTGGTATAACTGGGTGCTCTAAACCAGGTCTATACTAATAGGGTGCTCTATAAAGGGTTTATACTAGTGGGGTTCTCTAAATGGTTCGAAAACTTGACTTGGTGTGCCTTGCCAGAGTGGGAAGAGGCTGAAGAAAAAAAAAGGGAAAGTATTGAGGATTTTGTCAAAGGTTGTTATAATAGCTATAGATAAAGGGAAAAAGGATGTATGAACTCGGACAACTTTCCAACATGCCAACATGCTATCAAGATAAACAAGATGGCTAGAAGATTCAGAAAATGATAGCTGTGAAATATCTGTATGAGAAATACAATGTCATCTTGCCCTTAAAACACAGACATTTACGTTAACAGTTGAGTTACAGGACAGGGTTCCCAGGTGAAACATGAGATTAAGTGAAGAACTCGAGAGTGAGAAAGGATTAGACTGCCTGGAATTTGTTAAAATTAAGCTGGCTATCTGGGCCAGGTTTTCTAAGAATTCTAAGGGAAGTACGAATTTCATAGGTTCATAGGTTGGTACTAGGCTATCAGCCCTAGGGCCTATACAAGCCTAGCCATAACAATTCCCTGGCTATTTCTTCCCACATTATTTACTTTCCTGGACCCTGTCTAGCAGGGCGACTGACGTGATCCCTGGGGTGAATTTCCTTTCTCCCATCCAATCATCAAGGTTCCTCTTGAAGAGGTCCAAAGAGGCACTCTGCTTGACATGTATGGGCAATCTATTCCAGAGTCTGAGGAGTCTCTGGGTCAGGAACCTATCCCTCCAGCATGTTTTGTTTATTGTGATGACAAGGTTTAGATCCCAGGAGCGTGTAGCTCTGAAGGATTGGGATTTCTTTAAGTGTAGCATGTCCAACAGCTCTGGGTTTGACATGGCCTTGTATGTTAAGCAGAGATCGCCTCTGAGTAGACGATATGCGACAGAGTATAGCTGGAGTTTTTTAAGTCGGTCAGCGTAGGGCATCTGCTTTAGGCCTGTGATTCTTTTAGTGAGGTATTTCTGAGGCCTTTCCAGTTGTTGCAGATGTCTTGAGAGGTACATACCAAATGGGGTGTTGTATTCTATAATGGGTCTAATGAGGGATGAGTACAGTGGGACAATGACCTCCTTTTTTCTGGATGAAAAGCCCTTCGTGATGAGGTGTGCCACATAGAAGGATTTCCGGACTGTTGTGGCGATGTGCAGTTTAGTGCAGTTTTTGTTGCATCATACAAAAAGAAGCTACTTTTGTGGCAGATATGGCAGTGCAAAACTGGCAGTCATCTAGATTTAAGCGGATCATGATATTTCAGAATACATTTTTACAGGGATCACAGTTTACACAGTTTATTAAAGAATGTCACAAATAGAAGCTTAAATATAAACTGTCGTTTTCTGCAATACTCAAAACATTTTTTCCAACAGCTATGAACTGTTTACGACCTCTCAATCAGCAATGGTCTGGATATCAGGTTTATCTCATAAACTGGAAAGTGATACTGAGTATAATTTGAAGGTGTATATACACCTGCTAAAATGAGTGATTTACACTAAAGTAGATGATGAGTATGAATGCCAAGTGAGGAAAATGTCAGTGGTCCTTTTTTTTTTTTTTTTTTTTTAATCTTTGTTTGGGAATCAAAACAGTTCACCAGAGTGAAGTAGCTAAGTATCTGTATGGATTCAAAAAGAAATGTGGTTACTTACACTTTGATGTTATTGGAATTGTTTTGTACAACAGATGATGGAAGCCATGGACTACGACACTGAAGTTCATCATATTTATCACTGCTGCAGTAGCCTTAGGTACTTAGATAGGTTCTATCCTGCCAAGGATATAATAACCAGCCAGCTTCCAAAGCTTCAGCGCACCTTCCACACACCCAATCTGACAGCTTGAGCTGAGCTCACTAAAAAGATAGGGTTGGGTGCCAAGCCCTTCAGAGCTTGCCACCAGAGTATGCTTCATAGCAGGCTTTAGAGGCTGTAAGGTTGGATTGTGCTATTCCTTTGCTATGCAGATAAGTTTCCTTTGAGGAAAAAAAACCTTCCACTTTATAGAAATTATGTTATTGTACTTTCCTACTTAGGAAAGTTATTTTAAGCTAGGAGTGAATGTTTTAGTGGGCTGTCACAAGACTTACCTGCACTTTTAAATGAGTGCACTCTTCTTTTCTTCCCTGTCAGTTGAAAAATTGTTTAAAGTGATTGAAATCCTTTATTTTCTGTGGAAAAAATGTGTTTATTTTACTTTTTTGGGGGCTGGCAATGTGTTGTAAATTACTTTTTACTTATTTTTGTGGAGGGAAAGTGACTTTTAATGACTTTACGTTTTTACCAGCTTTTGCTGTTTATTCTCCCTGGAAAGAGGCACAATTTTCTTCTTGACCATGAAACAAGCTACCAGTCTCACGATTGGTCCTTCTTTCAGCCACAAAAAGAAACAGTTAAGTAACCACCCTTTGCCACCACAGCAGGCTAGTAATTTGCCTCAGTTGCAGGTGGGAGACTCTGCTGTGGCCATAGCTTGTTCCTCAGACCACTCATCTTTACCCCAGATCCCTCTGGTGTAGCACCTACAGCCATTATGGACCAGGAGTTGCCACATCCTCTGCGGCTGTTGGGATCCTCTCAGTGGGCAAGAGTCCACCACTCTTGTCAATTCCAGGAGAGGGAACAAGGGAGGCTTCCATGTTATTCAGAATGTTGTGACCATCCCTGGAGAAGCTGTTGCTGCTATTAATAACATTGCTGGTCCAATTTTCCTGCCAAAAAAACAGAAAACTAAACGTGTACCTACTCCTCCTCAAATTTCCTTAAACAGGAGTCATTTACTGGGTCTGTTTCAGGTTTGATTCAAGCCTTCCTAAAAGGTAGGTTCTGTTAAAAGAAAGAGGGATACCTCTTTTCCTGAAGAGATTCAAGATTCTGAACATGGACAGGAGGATGAAGGGCCAGATACTGGTGTTTCCCCTCAATTTTCTGATTCAGACTCTCACTGGAGAGCTCAGTTTCTGATTCTCCCTGTAGGGATTTCTCTTTCTCTGAGACTATTTCCTGACTGTGCTATTGTTTTCAGTGGGAGAATATTGAGGTTTCCCAGTCCCTCAGAAAATACGAGCTGTTACAGAAGGGATTTCCACAGCCTGCACCCATTTCCCATGTTCTGTCATCTCTGAATTTGTGTGTCATTGCCTGTAATTTTCCTGATAGTCTGCTGCCCTAAAAAGCAGGGTGTATGAAGTGTGTGTTTTTGCAACTCTGATTTTCAAAATTTTGAATGATCAGGCTCCTGTGTTAAACTTTATTCTGAATACTGGTGACTGCATGAGGAATGTTTTGTCGGCAGTTTCTTCTTGTAAGGAAAATACTGCTTTAAATGATTTAGTTTATTCCATTGTACAATTAATTACTCATTGACATCCTTCTATATCAGGGTTGCAGTATTCTTAACCTTAGGGATCTCCTGCCAAGGACAGCCCAATGTCTGGTCAGTATACCAAAGCCTTTAAATCTTAAATGCACTGTACGTCACATGTGTGCTCCCTGTACAAGATGTATGGGGTAAAGGTGACATACGGACACAGATACCCAGAACTGAATTGCCCCAGTAGAGAACAGTCTCCATAGAACAAAGGAGGCTATGCACATCCAGAAGGAGAAAATGCAGATGGAAAAGGGGAGACTCTTCGCCAGGAGGGTAATGAAACCAAAGCCTAAAAGGAGAAAAAAAATGGAGCTGGAGGGAGGGACCGAATACTGCAACAGTGAAGAGAAAGACATCTACTATTAAGGTAAGATATAACACAACTGTACTATGTCCTTCCCTTAGGGAGAATACAAAAGCTCAAGAAAAGGAGTGGGACATGGAAGGCTGGAAACCGCCTTCAACAAACCCATACAGGATGGCCCTGCAAAACCTGCTCTGGCTCTAGAAACTATATCAAACTTATAATACTTAGTAAAGGTATGCACTGAAGACTAAGTAGCAGCTTTAAGAATGGAATTGGTGTTCAAACCCTTAAAGAAAGCAGCAGAAGAGGCAACAGCCTTAGTGGAATGAGCTCTGCGTATCTGCATCCATACGTCACACATTTATGCCCTATGTCTAAGTATGGGGAACACACATTTGATATACAGTGCATTTATGACCTAAAGGCTTTGGTATACTGGCCGAATGTTGGACTATCTTTGGCAGGAGATCCCCAAGGTAAAGAATACTGCAATAGTGAAAAGAAGGACCACTACTGTTACAGTAAGATTCTACACAACTGCGCTTTTACAGTGTGTTTATGAATCAGTTGACACTTCCTCCAGGGCTATGGCCGCTGGTACTGTTTTTGAGCAGGATTGCCTGGCTGCATTCTCAGAACTTCCCAGATGATGTGAAAAATGTGATTTTAAATCCTCCATTAGACAGAGACTTACTTTTCGGTTCCTGTGCTGCAGAGGTTATCAAAAGGGGTAAGTTGATACAAGGACTCTCTGAGTTTTCAGCACCTCCCCCTTTTCCAAATTTTCTAAGAGATTCTACTATAACCCCTCATCCAGTTTTGGCAATGAATGAATCAAAGTCAAAGTCAAAGTAAACTTTATTGTCAATCAGAAATCACACAAGTGCAAAAACTGAACGAAGTTCCGTGTCTCGGGACTCAATGTGCAGACAGCATATAGACTATTTTCACAGACATTTTCACATATAATACCTAGCTATTACATCTTGGACATGCAGGTAGACAGACTAATATTGCACATAATTAGAAATGCATTTTAACACTTTTCAAACTGAACACTTACTTGCATGAGACTTTAGTATTGCACAGGTGCTTGGTTAAGACATTACATTGATTCTTGCACAGAAAGACATTTGAGTATTACACTGTGAGCATTAGGGTATTGTACACTATGGACCTTAGAGTATTGCACTATGGTTAATTTATGAATTCGCAACATGTATTGCACTGAAAGAAGAGATATTTTACTGCATTGCTACTGCCCTAGATGGCCTATAAGTTATAGTCATAGTGAATATTTCACTCAGTATTAGATGAGACTGGTAACCAGTTAATGCACAGTTTGAGACGGTTTCTACTGACCCAGTTGGACATCATGGTGTGCAGTGGTTACTAGAGTTCAGCAGCCTGATAACATTAGGGAAAAAGCTGTTCCTGAATCTCGTAGTTCTGCAACATATGCTTTGGAAGTGCTTTCCAGATGGTAGATGCAGGAACAGTCCATAAGCAGGATGAGTGCAGTCTTTAATTATTCTCTGGCCCTGCTGAGACATCTGGATAAGTACTAGTCGTGAATAGGTGGTAAGGTGGTCTTAAAGATCCTCTCTGCTGTCTTCACCACTCTCTGGAGGGATTTGCACTCAAGAGGTAAAGCAGCTTCCATTCCATACTATGAGGTTGTTCGTCAGGATGCTTTCGATCGTACCTCTACAGAAGGTAGTGAGAACTGTCGATGGGAGATTCGCTCTCCTCAGCCTTCTTAAAAAGTGCAATCTCTGGTGCACTTCCTTGACTATGCTATGTGTATTTGTGTTCCAAGACGCGTCCTCATAGATGTCACTCCCAGAAACTTTGTGCTTCTCACTGTTTCCCCACTGATGGTGAGGGGAGAATGCTCCTTGCAATTTTTCCTGTAGTCCACAATTATCTCTTTTGTCTTGTTTACATTTAGTGCCAAGTTGTTATTTCCACACCAGGTAATCAGTTTTTCCACCTCATCCCTATATGCTGTTTCATCGTCATTACTGATGAGGCCCACTACTGTTGTGTCATCAGCAAACTTGATGATGTGATTTGTATTGTATCTGGCTGTAACATCATGTGTTAACAGGGTGAACAGCAAGGGACTTGGTACACATCCTTGTGGAACTCCAGTGTTAAGAGTGATGTTATCTGAGGAGTTATCTCCTATGCACACTTTGAGGTCTGTCTGTGAGAAAGTCAAGAATCCAGTTACAAAGTGGAGTGTTGATGCCTAGTTGGAATAGCGTCATTACCAGATGAAGAGGGATAACCGTGTTAAAAGTAGAGCTGAAGTCAATGAATAGTACCCTTGCTTAGTTGTTTTTATTCTCAAGGTGTTCCAGCAATAGATGGAGTGCTAGACAGATGGTATCAGTTGTAGAGCGGTTTTCTCAATAAGCAAACTGAAAAGGGTCAAAATCAGCAGGCAGCCCAGATGTAATGCTGTCCTTGACCAGCCTTTCAAAACACTTCATCACTGTGGATGTGAGGGCTAGAAGGCAGAAGTCATTTAGGCAAGATGGTGGAGACATCTTTGGTAATGGAATGATTGTTGTATCCTTGAAGCATTTCGGAACAATTTGCTGATGCAGAGAATTACTGAAGATATCTGTCAGGACATTTGTTAGTTGCACTGCGCAGTCCCTGAGCACACGCCCTAGGATGTTGTCAGGCCCAGCTGTTTTTCTTGGGTTAACTCTGTTCAGTGCCCTCTGGACATCAGCTGGGTTGAGGGTGAGCATCTTCTTGTTATGGCCGATGGGCATTTTCTTTGCTATTGTTCTGTTCCCTTCCTGAAATCTGCTGAAGCAGACATTCAGCTTATTTACAAATTCCTTGTTGTCTTCACATTGTGAAGATAGGGGTCTGTAGACAGTTATGGACTGGATAGCCTGCTATGGGAGCCTGGGGTCTTTTTGGTCAGAGAAGTAGCTCTGGACCTTTCTGCCATAGGTGCATTTTGCTTCCCTCACTCCCTTGTACAGATTTGTTTTGGTTGTTCTGAGGGCTTCCCTGTCTCCAGGCCTGAAGGCTGCATTCCTTGCTTTCAGTAGTTCATACATCCTTCTCATCAACCAGGATTTCTGGTTAGCTCATGTGATGATGGTTTTGGTGGCTGTCACATCATCCACACATTTCGAGATGTAGCCCATCACCACCTCAGTGTACTCCTCGGGGTTGATACACTGGTTCCCAGTAGCCGCCTCCTTGAATATGCTCCAGTCTGTGGTCTCAAAACAATCCTGGAGTGCTGTGACTGCACCCTCTGGCCATACTCTTAATTGTTTAACTGTTAATCTCCCTCTAGTTAGCAATGGTTTACATGCTGGTAGTAATAATATGGATAGTTGGTCAGAGCTTCCCAGGTGTGGGTGAGGCACTGCCTTAAATGTCAGCTTAACACTGATGTACACCTTGTCCAGTGTGTTCTCACCCCTTGTTGCAAAGTCCACATATTGGAAATAGTGAGGCAGAACTGTTTTCATGTTGACCTGAATAAAGTCACCTGCCACTATATGAACACAGTCTGGATTCCTGTTTTGCAGTTCACTTATAGCTTGGTATAATGTAGTTATTGCCTCATTTGGATTACCACCAGGAAGACTGTAGACAGCTGTGATGCAGATGCTGTTAAATTCCCTGGTTAAATAAAAGGGTCTGCATTTCAGTGACAAAAACTCTAGATTATCTGAGCAGTGAGAGGATACTATCTCACAACTGGTACACCAGTTGTTATTGATGTATAATGCAGACCCCTCCCCCTCTGGACTTACCATGGAATTGAATGAACGAATGAATCAGTCAAGCAATCAAGCAATCAAATAATAAAATAAACAGACAGGCTCAACAAAATGCTGATAAACAGATGTTTAAGAAGAAATGGCAAGGAAGTTCCATAAATAATTGCCCCCCCCCCCCCCCAAAAAAAAAAAAAAAAAACAAAGAGAGTCCAACAAGTCAGAATGACTATTTAAGGGACCTTGACTCCCACCCACCTTAGCAAACCCTCTTCCATTCCAGAAAGTCTGAGTCTCCATTTGTCCCTTTGGCAGCAGATAGTTTCAGATAAATTGGTTCTGAAGATCATTCAAGGTTACAGATGACAGGGGAGAAATCCCTCCTTTTCAGGGGGTAATTACTCATTTAACCTTGAAGAAGCTCAGTAATAACCGAGCGAAAGCGCTTGGTTTATTGTTTGCTGCTGTTTGGTGTGATTCAGATTACGTACCAATAAATGTGCTGTTCTTAACTTACTGCTTCTAACCACATTTTTTTGAGATTTGGGTTCTGTGGCCGTGGATTTTGGTGATTCTTGGTCTTGTGTTCACATTTTTTGACATTCAGAGTATCTTAATTTACTTTAAGCCAAACTATCCATCTCCCTGTTTTATTTCCTGAATGTAAAAATAAGAGAGAAAGGATACTCTATACCTTGGATGTCTACAGCCAATTCGGGTATGATCTTGACAGAACTAAATCTTTCAGGTCTTCAGAACAATTGTTTATTTCTTGGGAAGGTAAGAAGAAGGGACAACCTGTGTCAATAGACTATTTCAAAATGGTGGTTTGAGGCTATTAACTTTTGTTACACTCACCACTACAAAACTATTCCAGGCATGGTCAAGGCCCACTCTACCAGGGACTTGGCTTCATATGTGGATTTTTGGAAAAGGTTGGATTCAAGAAGCAGCAACTTGATATCTGTACATAAGTTTACAAGACATTACAAGATCAATTCCTTCTCTAGCTCCAGATCAGGCTTTGCTAGGACCATTCTCCAGGGGCTTCTGGACCCTTCTCCTTTCACCCCTCAAATGTAGTAAGCTATGTTAATCTAATCATATAGCTAAGACTGTTGCAGCAGTGATCAATATGATGAACATAGTTTAGCTGTTTATGTAAACTTTCTATAACAGTAGATGCTTAATTGATTACTGTTCCATCCCTCTACCCCCCCTTATTTTTAATGAGTCGTTTAAAGCAAGTTTGTGGACATTTATTTTTTGTTGTCCCTAGCAATGTCCTTTAAGGGCTCAGCTGTTAGCATGAAGGCTCTGAAAGGCATGGCATCCAAACCTGTATTTTTGGTCCACTCAGCTTGAAGTGACTGATGGTTTGGGTGCATAGAAAGTGACCTGAACCTTTGGAAGCTGTCCAAGGTACAGTCTCTCACAAAAGTAAGATAAACCGTTGCAACAGAATGATGACTTACAAGAAACCAAACATTCAATAACTAAAATCTGGCTAAAGGAATTACTAGCCCCTGTTCACCACATTGCAGGTAAAGCAAAATAGATCAAACTCATTCATACAGGGAGCAATAAGTCCATGAAGCACATCCAAGATCCCACAAAGATGGATTCACAAAAGTTTCTGTGAGTTAGGTCTTCAAAGCAAGAGGTGTGTATTCACAGCAGTAGGGTCGTGCCATTGTACCACTAGAGAGGTGTATCAGAATGGGTCGACACTGGAACATAAACAGTCAGAACAGCAACTACCAAACAGAAGCTCCCTTTAAAATATCTATGGCCCCCTAATGGCTTACCATTCAAAAGACATCAGACCCCAAATAAGTGATACAATTCCTTAGGTAACCAGACAGAATAATGTTAACTGTAAGAGTGAGTGTGAGTATGACTGTGCATTTGTGTTTCGGCTATAACCTATCATACAGAAAAAAGCTATATTTCTGCACTTTAAATTTTTAACTTTCATCTTTTAGCTGCAGCTTGACAGTAAACAATCACACATCTTGTAATCTAATAGTAAAATAATTATATTTTTGTACAGTTTTGCAAACATACGGAAAAATAACTGCAGGTCTGATTAAATGTCATATACATTTAATAACATTTTACTATCCTGATGCATCATCGCTGAAAAAATGGATTTTATACAACTTGTGCACATTTCACAGCTTTGTTTCTTTCATACTAAAACAGTTATGGGTTTATATAAAAGCCAGTGATCTTGTATGATGTTTAAAATGGGAGGGGTATTGTAAGATGCATTAGAGTTTCATACTTCAAATTTTTGCATGTACAGGTATTAATTTTAATGCATATTTATAAGGTTATATTGCTCATGGCTGCTTGACGTTTTCCAAGGTTTTAACTGATATGACCAACTATTTTGAAATGACTAGCCTATAAGCAGTAAAGTAGCCATCTGTGAGGAGTCTGCATGTCCTTGTAGGCTTTCTCCAGGTGCTCCACTTTCCCCCTACATTCCAAAGACGTGCAGTAAGGTCAGTTGTGGACTCTATAAATTGCCTGTAGGTGTTAGTGGGTCCATGAATGATACAGAAAGACCTTTCAACTTACTTATATAACCCCCTTTTCCTGTAAACTCAGGAAGTAACGATGGCTGTCTGTGGGGTCACTCCAGGAGTCAAGAGGCAACCCGGAAGACAGTGATTGAGGTTAAGTAGGCTTACACTGTATCCTGAAGACGACTAGTGAATTCATGAATAAGGCTGAACAGAAATAAGCAGATTTTGCAATGTGAACTGAAACTAAGTTGTGGAATCCTGGTTTAAGATAAATGCTGTCTGACAAATTGTTGTTGTTGTTGTGTCTTTCGGCTTTTCCCAGTTAGGAGTCGCCACAGCGGAACTCTGGTCCGCTAATGATTGGCAGTAGATTTTTATGTGCCGAGTTGCCAGCCCTGACGCACAACCTTCAACGAAGGTACGCCCATTCACGCATGTCTCCACACAGAAGATGCTCTATCTAAGAATCAAACAGGACAATGTCTTACTGTGAGGCGACAACGCTACTGCAGCACCACTGCCGTCTGACAGATACCTGTCCTTAATGGGTGATCACAACCACACAGTATGACTCTTGATAAGCAGAGATCTAGCAGGATTGTGAATGCCTGAAAAGAAATTGACCAGGGCATTAAATATAATATCAAGGCTTGCAACACAAGTTGGTATATTCAAGAAGCTGTTCATTATGTTTAAATAGCAAATCTGTGGTATTAAAAGGATGCAGACTGTTTAAATCTTGAATGGAATTTATGAAGGAGATTGGCAGATGTGTTAGAGTTGCATACTAATGATTTTTGCATGTGCAGATGTTATTTTAATAAATATATATATATATGTGTGTGTGTGTGTGTGTATGGCTATAACATTCATAACTGTTTTTTCTTTTGTTTATAAATGATGTTACTGAACACTTTTTATGTTTTTTTATTTACCAGGACATGACACTGATCAAACAATGACCAATTTCAAGCTCAGCCCTGGCTGTATCATAACATAACAAAACAATGTACATTATATCAGTAACACGGATTTACATTTATGATTAAGTATAGGAAATCTGACAAAAATATATACATGGAAGATCTAGCAAACCAAGTATATGTACAATTACACTATGCATTAAAGAACTAGACTGTCACTTCTATAATGAATGCAGGAATGAAACTGCACGGGAACAAGAAGGTATAGAAATGTCAGTTAAAACTGACCGAGTGTGATTAAGATAAATGTACAATTACTTCTAATGGGTGAGCATAACTTTATACTATGATCACTGATAAGAAGGATTCATGCAGCTCTAGTGGAACATTTGATAGTCAAGTATGTGGTATACTGATTATTTTTTTGACATCTTTTTCTCTGCAGTTTGGCCATCGTCAACCCTCTTTTGGTCAATCAGCCCATTCATTTCCCATCGCAGACAACCAGGAGGAGCTATCATTATGGCAGCCATCTGGTGGTTTGGTTTTGTCTTTTAAGCCCTACCAC
Organism: Protopterus annectens; assembly: GCF_019279795.1. Lineage (NCBI taxonomy): Eukaryota > Metazoa > Chordata > Ceratodontiformes > Protopteridae > Protopterus > Protopterus annectens. The sequence goes on along the minus strand of NC_056745.1, from coordinate 142,066,593 downwards.
CTGCACACACTAAGAAATGACGTGCAACTGGCATTAATAATATACTGTCCCTGCTACAGTGTTGTGCTTTCTTCGGTCTCCACCATGGAAGTTCAGCCAATGGGCACATGTATACCTCCCAAGATGGGCACAATCATCCTCCTCTGCCTGCACAATCAAGCACCTAAAGCCACTAACCCAACTCAGTTCGGCTAGGTCACAGTCAGGGCTCCACCACTCTATGCCAGCAAAACAAGCAAGACGATTAATGAGTGTACGGTTCATGGTTATTACAATGTGTTCTTATCTTTAAAAGGGTAGTAGAACCTTTGGTATGTGTCTCATGTTTCCATCTTTGACCAGCTTTGCTCAGCCAAAACAAGGGAACTTTTCTGAATGACATGAATATGATGATGTGTTAAAGTGGATGATTGAATAGACATAATATAAAGTTTTCTATGTGAAATTGTTTGCCAGACTGGCTTAAGATGTCAGGATGACTTGGAAGACAAAGGCTTGTAACGCATCAATGGGTTTGGCTTTTATTTTGTTTTAAACAAAGTACAGGGGGCAGACTGTGTATTCAAATGTATTAAGATTTACAGATGCTGGGCCACTGAAAATTCATAATGATTTGTCTCTGTAAGCTACACAGGTTGTTACCTCCATCTTATTCAGTTTCTCTGGGTACAGTTTAGAGGAATGACTTGGTTACTTTATTTTATTTTCAGATCTATAGGCTGGATAACAACTTAAGGTGTGATGTTATCAGGATGGGTGGACTGGTTTACTGACTGAGCAGTGTGGTAAACAACTGAAAAGTATTATTTGGTGTGAGGCTCCCTGTGGTTATGGTAAGGCAGAGATGGGCATAGTTAATACTAAAAAGGTTTTGAATTAGTGTTTACGCTTAGTTTGTACGGTGTTATAGAAAGTACTGTGTACCTTTATACCACAGTAAAACATATCAATTTGTTGCTTTTTTAACTGTTCAAACTGGATCTGGGTTTTCACATCACTGGATTAATGACTGCCTGATTGGCAAGTTTCATTTTATTTCTCCAAGGATTGGAATGGAAATGGGACTAATTTAAATAGTGGTTGATGGGATATTTCTCCCATGATGGCTGATGGTCTGGGGGCTGGTGTTGGTTTATTTATCTTTCGGTGAACATCTTTTTAAACTGAAATGTTACACTGCTGTTCTTGTTATCCTTGCTGCCTATGATTGAAATGTTACACTGCTGTTCTTGTTATCCTTGCTGCCTATGATTGAAATGTTACACTGCTGTTCTTGTTATCCTTGCTGCCTATGATTGAAATGTTACACTGCTGTTCTTGTTATCCTTTCTGCCTACGATTGAAATGTTACACTGCTGTTCTTGTTATCCTTGCTGCCTATGATTGAAATGTTACACTGCTGTTCTTGTTATCCTTGCTTCCTACGATTGAAATGTTACACTGCTGTTCTTGTTATCCTTGCTTCCTACGATTGAAATGTTACACTGCTGTTCTTGTTATCCTTGCTTCCTATGACTGAAATGTTACACTGCTGTTCTTGTTATCCTTGCTTGCTATGATTGAGATGTTACACTGCTGTTCTTGTTATCCTTGCTTGCTATGATTGAAATGTTACACTGCTGTTCTTGTTATCCTTGCTGTCTATGATTGAAATGTTACACTGCTGTTCTTGTTATCCTTGCTGCCTATGATTGAAATGTTACACTGCTGTTCTTGTTATCCTTGCTGCCTATGATTGAAATGTTACACTGCTGTTCTTGTTATCCTTGCTGCCTATGATTGAAAAGTTACACTGCTGTTCTTGTTATCCTTGCTTGCTATGATTGAGATGTTACACTGCTGTTCTTGTTATCCTTGGTTCCTATGATTGAACTGTTACACTGCTGTTCTTGTTATCCTTGCTGCCTATGATTGAAATGTTACACTGCTGTTCTTGTTATCCTTGCTTCCTATGATTGAAATGTTACACTGCTGTTCTTGTTATCCTTGCTTCCTATGATTGAAATGTTACACTGCTGTTCTTGTTATCCTTGCTGCCTATGATTGAAATGTTACACTGCTGTTCTTGTTATCCTTGCTGCCTATGATTGAAATGTTACACTGCTGTTCTTGTTATCCTTGCTTCCTATGATTGAAATGTTACACTGCTGTTCTTGTTATCCTTGCTTCCTATGATTGAAATGTTACACTGCTGTTCTTGTTATCCTTGCTTCCTATGATTGAAATGTTACACTGCTGTTCTTGTTATCCTTGCTTCCTATGATTGAAATGTTACACTGCTGTTCTTGTTATCCTTGCTTCCTATGATTGAAATGTTACACTGCTGTTCTTGTTATCCTTGCTTCCTATGATTGAAATGTTACACTGCTGTTCTTGTTATCCTTGCTTCCTATGATTGAAATGTTACACTGCTGTTCTTGTTATCCTTGCTTCCTATGATTGAAATGTTACACTGCTGTTCTTGTTATCCTTGCTTCCTATGATTGAAATGTTACACTGCTGTTCTTGTTATCCTTGCTGCCTATGATTGAAATGTTACACTGCTGTTCTTGTTATCCTTGCTTCCTATGATTGAAATGTTACACTGCTGTTCTTGTTATCCTTGCTGCCTATGATTGAAATGTTACACTGCTGTTCTTGTTATCCTTGCTGCCTATGATTGAAATGTTACACTGCTGTTCTTGTTATCCTTGCTTCCTATGATTGAAATGTTACACTGCTGTTCTTGTTATCCTTGCTTCCTATGATTGAAATGTTACACTGCTGTTCTTGTTATCCTTGCTGCCTATGATTGAAATGTTACACTGCTGTTCTTGTTATCCTTGCTGCCTATGATTGAAATGTTACACTGCTGTTCTTGTTATCCTTGCTGCCTATGATTGAAATGTTACACTGCTGTTCTTGTTATCCTTGCTGCCTATGATTGAAATGTTACACTGCTGTTCTTGTTATCCTTGCTGCCTATGATTGAAATGTTACACTGCTGTTCTTGTTATCCTTGCTGCCTATGATTGAAATGTTACACTGCTGTTCTTGTTATCCTTGCTGCCTATGATTGAAATGTTACACTGCTGTTCTTGTTATCCTTGCTTCCTATGATTGAAATGTTACACTGCTGTTCTTGTTATCCTTGCTTCCTATGATTGAAATGTTACACTGCTGTTCTTGTTATCCTTGCTGCCTATGATTGAAATGTTACACTGCTGTTCTTGTTATCCTTGCTGCCTATGATTGAAATGTTACACTGCTGTTCTTGTTATCCTTGCTTCCTATGATTGAAATGTTACACTGCTGTTCTTGTTATCCTTGCTTCCTATGATTGAAATGTTACACTGCTGTTCTTGTTATCCTTGCTTGCCTATGATTGAAATGTTACACTGCTGTTCTTGTTATCCTTGCTGCCTATGATTGAAATGTTACACTGCTGTTCTTGTTATCCTTGCTTCCTATGATTGAAATGTTACACTGCTGTTCTTGTTATCCTTGCTTCCTATGATTGAAATGTTACACTGCTGTTCTTGTTATCCTTGCTTCCTATGATTGAAATGTTACACTGCTGTTCTTGTTATCCTTGCTTCCTATGATTGAAATGTTACACTGCTGTTCTTGTTATCCTTGCTGCCTATGATTGAAATGTTACACTGCTGTTCTTGTTATCCTTGCTTCCTATGATTGAAATGTTACACTGCTGTTCTTGTTATCCTTGCTTCCTATGATTGAAATGTTACACTGCTGTTCTTGTTATCCTTGCTTCCTATGATTGAAATGTTACACTGCTGTTCTTGTTATCCTTGCTTGCTATGATTGAGATGTTACACTGCTGTTCTTGTTATCCTTGCTTCCTATGATTGAAATGTTACACTGCTGTTCTTGTTATTCTTGCTGTCTATGACTGAAATGTTACACTGCTGTTCTTGTTATCCTTGCTGCCTATGATTGAAATGTTACACTGCTGTTCTTGTTATCCTTGCTTCCTATGATTGAAATGTTACACTGCTGTTCTTGTTATCCTTGCTTCCTATGACTGAAATGTTACACTGCTGTTCTTGTTATCCTTGCTGCCTATGATTGAAATGTTACACTGCTGTTCTTGTTATCCTTGGTTCCTATGATTGAAATGTTACACTGCTGTTCTTGTTATCCTTGCTGCCTATGATTGAAATGTTACACTGCTGTTCTTGTTATCCTTGCTTCCTATGATTGAAATGTTACACTGCTGTTCTTGTTATCCTTGCTTCCAATGACTGAAATGTTACACTGCTGTTCTTGTTATCCTTGCTTGCTATGATTGAGATGTTACACTGCTGTTCTTGTTATCCTTGCTTCCTATGATTGAAATGTTACACTGCTGTTCTTGTTATCCTTGCTTCCTATGATTGAAATGTTACACTGCTGTTCTTGTTATCCTTGCTTCCTATGATTGAAATGTTACACTGCTGTTCTTGTTATCCTTGCTGCCTATGATTGAAATGTTACACTGCTGTTCTTGTTATCCTTGGTTCCTATGATTGAAATGTTACACTGCTGTTCTTGTTATCCTTGCTGCCTATGATTGAAATGTTACACTGCTGTTCTTGTTATCCTTGCTTCCTATGATTGAAATGTTACACTGCTGTTCTTGTTATCCTTGCTTCCTATGATTGAAATGTTACACTGCTGTTCTTGTTATCCTTGCTTCCTACGATTGAAATGTTACACTGCTGTTCTTGTTATCCTTGCTGCCTACGATTAAAATGTTACACTGCTGTTCTTGTTATCCTTGCTTCCTACGATTGAAATGTTACACTGCTGTTCTTGTTATCCTTGCTTCCTACGATTGAAATGTTACACTGCTGTTCTTGTTATCCTTGCTGCCTATGATTGAAATGTTACACTGCTGTTCTTGTTATCCTTGCTGCCTATGATTGAAATGTTACACTGCTGTTCTTGTTATCCTTGCTTCCTATGATTGAAATGTTACACTGCTGTTCTTGTTATCCTTGCTTCCTATGATTGAAATGTTACACTGCTGTTCTTGTTATCCTTGCTGCCTATGATTGAAATGTTACACTGCTGTTCTTGTTATCCTTGCTTCCTATGATTGAAATGTTACACTGCTGTTCTTGTTATCCTTGCTTCCTATGATTGAAATGTTACACTGCTGTTCTTGTTATCCTTGCTTCCTATGACTGAAATGTTACACTGCTGTTCTTATTATCCTTGCTTCCTATGACTGAGATGTTACACTGCTGTTCTTGCTATCCTTGCTGCCTACGATTGAGATGTTACACTGCTGTTCTTGTTATCCTTGCTTGCTATGATTGAGATGTTACACTGCTGTTCTTGTTATCCTTGCTTGCTATGATTGAAATGTTACACTGCTGTTCTTGTTATCCTTGCTGCCTATGATTGAAATGTTACACTGCTGTTCTTGTTATCCTTGCTTCCTATGATTGAAATGTTACACTGCTGTTCTTGTTATCCTTGCTGCCTATGATTGAAATGTTACACTGCTGTTCTTGTTATCCTTGCTGCCTATGACTGAAATGTTACACTGCTGTTCTTGTTATCCTTGGTTCCTATGATTGAAATGTTACACTGCTGTTCTTGTTATCCTTGCTGCCTATGATTGAGATGTTACACTGCTGTTCTTGTTATCCTTGCTGCCTATGATTGAGATGTTACACTGCTGTTCTTGTTATCCTTGCTGCCTATGATTGAAATGTTACACTGCTGTTCTTGTTATCCTTGCTGCCTATGATTGAAATGTTACACTGCTGTTCTTGAAATCCTTGCTGCCTATGACTGAAATGTTACACTGCTGTTCTTGTTATCCTTGCTTCCTATGATTGAAATGTTACACTGCTGTTCTTGTTATCCTTGCTTCCTATGACTGAAATGTTACACTGCTGTTCTTGTTATCCTTGCTTGCTATGATTGAGATGTTACACTGCTGATCTTGTTATCCTTGCTTCCTATGATTGAAATGTTACACTGCTGTTCTTGCTATCCTTGCTGCCTATGATTGAAATGTTACACTGCTGTTCTTGTTATCCTTGCTGCCTATGATTGAGATGTTACACTGCTGTTCTTGTTATCCTTGCTGCCTATGACTGAGATGTTACACTGCTGTTCTTGTTATCCTTGCTGCCTATGATTGAGATGTTACACCGCTGTTCTTGTTATCCTTGCTGCCTATGACTGAAATGTTACACTGCTGTTCTTGTTATCCCTTGGTTCCTATGATTGAAATGTTACACTGCTGTTCTTGTTATCCTTGCTTCCTATGATTGAAATGTTACACTGCTGTTCTTGTTATCCTTGCTTCCTATGATTGAAATGTTACACTGCCGTTCTTGTTATCCTTGCTGCCTATGATTGAAATGTTACACTGCCGTTCTTGTTATCCTTGCTGCCTATGATTGAAATGTTACACTGCTGTTCTTGTTATCCTTGCTTCCTATGATTGAAATGTTACACTGCTGTTCTTGTTATCCTTGCTTCCAATGACTGAAATGTTACACTGCTGTTCTTGTTATCCTTGCTTGCTATGATTGAGATGTTACACTGCTGTTCTTGTTATCCTTGCTTCCTATGATTGAAATGTTACACTGCTGTTCTTGTTATTCTTGCTGTCTATGACTGAAATGTTACACTGCTGTTCTTGTTATCCTTGCTGCCTACGATTGAAATGTTACACTGCTGTTCTTGTTATCCTTGCTTCCTATGACTGAAATGTTACACTGCTGTTCTTGTTATCCTTGCTTCCTATGATTGAAATGTTACACTGCTGTTCTTGTTATCCTTGCTTCCTATGATTGAAATGTTACACTGCTGTTCTTGTTATCCTTGCTGCCTATGATTGAAATGTTACACTGCTGTTCTTGTTATCCTTGGTTCCTATGATTGAAATGTTACACTGCTGTTCTTGTTATCCTTGCTGCCTATGATTGAAATGTTACACTGCTGTTCTTGTTATCCTTGCTTCCTATGATTGAAATGTTACACTGCTGTTTTTGTTATCCTTGCTTCCTATGATTGAAATGTTACACTGCTGTTCTTGTTATCCTTGCTGCCTACGATTGAAATGTTACACTGCTGTTCTTGTTATCCTTGCTGCCTATGATTGAAATGTTACACTGCTGTTCTTGTTATCCTTTCTGCCTATGATTGAAATGTTACACTGCTGTTCTTGTTATCCTTTCTGCCTATGATTGAAATGTTACACTGCTGTTCTTGTTATCCTTGCTTCCTATGATTGAAATGTTACACTGCTGTTCTTGTTATCCTTGCTGCCTATGATTGAAATGTTACACTGCTGTTCTTGTTATCCTTGCTTCCTATGATTGAAATGTTACACTGCTGTTCTTGTTATCCTTGCTGCCTATGATTGAAATGTTACACTGCTGTTCTTGTTATCCTTGCTTCCTATGACTGAAATGTTACACTGCTGTTCTTGTTATCTTTGCTTCCTATGATTGAAATGTTACACTGCTGTTCTTGTTATCCTTGCTTCCTATGACTGAAATGTTACACTGCTGTTCTTGTTATCCTTGCTTCCTATGATTGAAATGTTACACTGCTGTTCTTGTTATCCTTGCTTCCTATGATTGAAATGTTACACTGCTGTTCTTGTTATCCTTGCTTCCTATGATTGAAATGTTACACTGCTGTTCTTGTTATCCTTGCTGTCTATGATTGAAATGTTACACTGCTGTTCTTGTTATCCTTGCTGCCTATGATTGAAATGTTACACTGCTGTTCTTGTTATCCTTGCTGCCTATGATTGAAATGTTACACTGCTGTTCTTGTTATCCTTGCTGCCTATGACTGAAATGTTACACTGCTGTTCTTGTTATCCTTGCTTCCTATGATTGAAATGTTACACTGCTGTTCTTGTTATCCTTGCTTCCTATGATTGAAATGTTACACTGCTGTTCTTGTTATCCTTGCTTCCTATGATTGAAATGTTACACTGCTGTTCTTGTTATCCTTGCTGCCTATGACTGAAATGTTACACTGCTGTTCTTGTTATCCTTGCTTCCTATGACTGAAATGTTACACTGCTGTTCTTGTTATCCTTGCTTCCTATGATTGAAATGTTACACTGCTGTTCTTGTTATCCTTGCTTCCTATGATTGAAATGTTACACTGCTGTTCTTGTTATCCTTGCTTCCTATGATTGAAATGTTACACTGCTGTTCTTGTTATCCTTGCTGCCTATGATTGAAATGTTACACTGCTGTTCTTGTTATCCTTGCTGCCTATGATTGAAATGTTACACTGCTGTTCTTGTTATCCTTGCTTCCTATGATTGAAATGTTACACTGCTGTTCTTGTTATCCTTGCTTCCTATGATTGAAATGTTACACTGCTGTTCTTGTTATCCTTGCTGCCTATGATTGAAATGTTACACTGCTGTTCTTGTTATCCTTGCTTCCTACGATTGAAATGTTACACTGCTGTTCTTGTTATCCTTGCTGCCTATGACTGAAATGTTACACTGCTGTTCTTGTTATCCTTGCTGCCTATGATTGAAATGTTACACTGCTGTTCTTGTTATCCTTGCTGCCTATGATTGAAATGTTACACTGCTGTTCTTGTTATCCTTGCTGCCTATGATTGAAATGTTACACTGCTGTTCTTGTTATCCTTGCTTCCTATGATTGAAATGTTACACTGCTGTTCTTGTTATGCCTGCTTCCTATGATTGAAATGTTACACTGCTGTTCTTGTTATCCTTGCTGCCTATGATTGAAATGTTACACTGCTGTTCTTGTTATCCTTTCTGCCTATGATTGAAATGTTACACTGCTGTTCTTGTTATCCTTGCTTCCTATGTACTCTCTGGTAAGGTGATACTCGGAATTTCATTTAGGTTGCACTTGTGTAGACCTACGTGACAATAAAGGTTACTTTGACTAGGGACACTAGTAATAATAAAGGTTTTTTCCCCCAAGTATTAAGATAAATATTATGAGGACTGTGGCACAGAAAAAGTGAATAATAATTCTTAAGTTTACACTGTTGAATGGGGTGACTAACAAGACAGAAGATATTCCAACAATAAGTTGCAGATGACAGAAAAGCCAGTCCTTGTACTGCCTGTTAGCCGAGTTAAGAATGATTATAATTAAATGGAAAGCATAGTAACATATGGTGGTGGTGATACAGTAAACTGGATAACATAAAATTACATTACAACTAAACAGAAAGCATAGTAACATATGGTGGTGGTGATGCAGTGAAATGGATGCCATAAAATTACATAACAATTAAATAGAAAGTATAGTAACATATGGTGGTGGTGATGCAGTGAACTGGATACTGTAAAATTACATTACAACTAAACAGAAAGCATAGTAACATATGGTGGTGGTGACGCAGTGAATTGGATACCGTAAAATTACACTAGTAGATATGTAAAGGCTAACTGAGCATTAGGTGAAGTTTGCGCTACTAGTCTGGGAAATCAATTTGATCACAGCTTTGTTGATTATACTGCTCAACTTAATAGATCATGACACAAGGGTTATTGAAGGACTGACATGTTTTTTCTATGCTTCAGTATTCAATGTTCAGTCTTGGCCATGGACCTCATAAAAGATCAATATTAGCCACTTGCCATAAAGCTAATGACCAAAAAACATTGTCACCATATCATGAATCGACCTTGCGTCTGAATACTTAAACATTTTCAGTCTGATTAAGCTCTAATGGAAGAGAGTTTCATCTTCTTCCTGTTCCAGACAAAAAAAAAAAAATCAATCTACCTAATATTTATTTATTTACTAACTGCTTTTGTTTATCGAGAAAGTCTGACTGTGCTCAGGACACATTTGCAGTGGAGACAAGGGGGGAGGGGGAATCTCCAGTACAATAAAATACAATTGAACAATGAGAATGATATCCAATATCGATATTATATACTTAAGGTACGTGGCAGTTTTATACAGTATATACATAGACATGGAGAACAAGAAATCAGAAGTGGAATTATACACAACAGAGTGTTATAATGACAGCTGTTCATTACATTATTGTTACAGTATTTAGACATATCGAAGTTGTAATTTTATACAGTTACTCTTTGTTGTAGAAGAGCAAAAGAGTTCAGCAAGGACAGCAGTTAGAAGAGAGAAGCATAGTTTAAACAGGTGGGGAGCATTTGCAGTGCCATGACTTGAGTAAGTGTGTTTTTAGTTGAAACCTGAAAGACTTTCGTGATGGGTGTTGTGTAACTGTTAGGAGGATGGAGGTCCAGGTTTTGGACACAATGTGAGAGTATATGGAGCAGTCAGCAGAGCTGTTAGGTTTGGATACAAGTTGTAGGGCTTTGCTGGAAGAGTGCACAGTCCTTGTTAGGTATGAAGAGTCATTTGGTTTATACAGTAGCTAATGGACAGTAGGTAGTTGACAGTATATCAGTTAGTGCGATGTTAATTTTTCTTGAGTAATGTTAGAGATAAGCAAGCAGAGGTGGCCTTCTGTAGTGATATGATTATTTCCATGAGGGATATAGACTCCAATAATGTATATAGATTAGTGCTGGTTTAGTTTGAGAGCTGTGACCAGTATTTCTGCTTTGTCGAATTGGGGAGGATTTAGAGATGGTAGAGAAAGTTAAAGGCTGTTTTTATAAAGTATTGCAACTCCTGCAGCTCTCTCATGTTTTCTGTCGGCTCTGGAGATGTTATAATTTGGAGGAAATAACTCATTATCATTAGATTTCTACTACCTTGCTGTAGATACTTCCTAATGTACTGTGCTAATTTCATCGATACCCCTTAAACTCCACTATATTATCATTAGATTTCTACTACCTCGCTGTAGATACTTCCTAATGTACTGTGCTAATTTCATCGATACCCCTTAAACTCCACTACATTATCATTAGATTTCTACTACCTCACTGTAGATACTTCCTAGTGTACTGTGCTAATTTGATCGATACCCCTTAAACTCCACTACATTATCATTAGATTTCTACTACCTCGCTGTAGATACTTCCTAATGTACTGTGGTAATTTGATCGATACCCCTTAAACTCCACTACATTATCATTATTCCAATTCCACCTGAATGTTCTAGAAATTTTATTCCTAGTAAGTATCTCATCATCTCATTTTCTTGGCTCTTAAATACTAAAAATAAAATCACCCCTTAATTGTTTATAATAAATCAAGCACATGTGCATTCCACTAATCTCTCCTTGTATGGTAGATAAGAGTATCTATTTGGTAAAAAAAAAAAAATCTGCACTTTTCCCAATCTCCCAATATCAGATATAGAATAAACAAACAAACAAACCAACAAAAAAATATATTCCCGTATTGTATTGGTCTAATACTTGACCTGGAGATTGGGAACATAATTAATTCATCTCTTGGCCTGAAAGTTCTTATCAAAGTTTTCTAATCAGAGTAAGCATTTTTTAAAATTTTATTCACCTGACCTCCAAACTTAAATCACTATCAATACTGATACCCAAACTTCATATTCTTTGTAATCTTAATGATACTACTGCGTACACTGTAACAGTACTCCAAATTCTTCAACCCATATGCGATACTCTACACTGAGACTCATTAAAACACAGTTTATGTATTTGTGTGCAGTGAAACAGATTTAAATATTGCTGGAACGTGTACTGATAACAATCCCTGCTATTTTAGTATCATAAGCAAACTTCCCAAGCCAGCATTTACTTCATACTAGGAAAAAGGTCCGAGGGAGAGATGATAAATCAGCAAGCAAAGGAGAGTAGTATTGCTGGAACTGAATTCATCCGCAAGTCTTGCTGAGTACCTCCACAAGGTGGCCCCTGTTTTTCACAAAATTTCACCAAGACGACACTGGTATATACACTGTATTTTATATAACATACATCATGGGCAGAAGAAGTAGGTTAAAAAAATAAAAATGATGGCTGGGTGCACAAGACCCAAGATAAAACAAGTGCCCGATCCTGTAGGAGCACTAGTGCCAGGACTGGAAAAAAATGAAAGTATAGAATCCTAAAGACATGGAAACATTCCTATAATGGGGCTAGGCCAGGCCCAAGGGAAAAATCCCCCCCCCCCCCATTGTATAAGGAAGTAGTCCACAAAAATCACAAAAACTGATAGGCCAAGAAAGAGTCATAAAAAAGACAGAGTGAACTATTGAGGACAAGAAAGACATTTATGTAGTGTTGCTATTATGCAAGAAGCCCAGAATTTCCAGACAGAGAAGGTATACAAAAACATTAAGAGAAATTAGAGGAAAGAAAAAATACTTGCACAAGAAAAACTATCAGAAGCTTCAAATAAAAATTTATGTTCAGTAATACAACAGATTTATGAAAAAACATTACACAGACCAAGAATCCTTGGGACACTTGGAAAAAGAAGTGACTGAGGAAGTGCAAAAATATAAAGAACAAAATCCAGAGACTTTTGAAAGGTATAAAAAAGATATATGGGCATGGGAAAGAAAGAGATATCTGATATGGTGCAATATTTATGCAAAGGAGAAAGCCAAAGTAATCAGTACAACAAGAAGCAGCCCCAAAGATATTTAAAGAGAAATACAGGCAAAGACATCCAGATATGTAAAATTTCACAATACAAAAAATAAGATAACAAAGAGGGAATGTGGAACAGATTAGTAAAGTACAAGTTAAAAAAATAGAAGCTGATGTTATGGAATACCAGTGAAATGAAGGCTTTAGTGCAGAAAGTCTAACACAGGTTACATTACAGCATGATGGAACGACAAGTACCCCAAGTAAAGAGAAGCTGGTGTTATGGAATACCAGTGAAATGAAGGCTTTAGTGCAGGAAGTCTAAGACAGGTTACATTACAGCATGATGGAACGACGAGTACCCCAAGTAAAGAGAAGCTGATGTTATGGAATACCAGTGAAATGAAGGCTTTAGTGCAGGAAGTCTAACACAGGTTACATTACAGCATGATGGAACGACAAGTACCCCAAGTAAAGAGAAGCTGGTGTTATGGAATACCAGTGAAATGAAGGATTTAGTGCAGAAAGTCTAACACAGGTTACATTACAGCATGATGGAACGACGAATACCCAAGTAAAGAGAAGCTGGAAGAGGAGGAGACATCTGAAGAAAAAATACGGACATGGGAAAGGGAAAGATTTAATATGGTGCAACATTTATGCAGAGGAGAAAGCAAAACTAATCAATACAAAAAGTGCAACACCAAAGATATTTGGAGAGAAATATAGGCAAAGGCATCCAGATATGGAAAATTTTACAAAACAAAAAATAAGAAAACAAACAGGGAAAGTAGAAAACAGGAGTAGTAATGGAGAAGTTAAAGAATTTGAAACTGAGGTTATGAATTACCTACAAAGTGAAGGATTTAGTGTAGAAAATCTAACCCTGATAACATCACAGCAGGAAAGAGCAATGGATCTCCATATTAAGGAGAAACCAGTGGAGCAGGAACCATCTGATCAGTTGCCATATGAAGATACTTTGGAACCTTCCACAGGAAACCAGTACAAAAGTTCAGCTGGAGCTGCACAGCAATGGAAGGAACAGGAAACTGTGGCAACTATGACGCAGTCAATGTTATAGAGTGATAGGCCAGTGAGTTCCCATATGAAAGAGCAGCAGATGACACAGAATGAAACTGAAGAGAATGTGGCACAAAGATGCTCTGGAACTTTCTGTAGAATGCACGCAGGAAATGGAGAACAAAAAATGTGCCCTCAGTGTAGAGGAAAATGATTTAAGAGAAGAGTTGTTTGATTTAATAGAGGTGGATAGACATATTAAGATCAACAAAATAAATAGACTACAGAAAGTCAATAAAATCCCATAATTTAGAAGTTTAATAAAACAAATTAGCCACAAGCCCAACATACTAGTCATAGGAGACTCTATCGTGAGACACACAGATGTGCCCCTCACCAGTGTAGACAAAGGGAAAGTCATGGTAAGTTGCCTGTCAGGTGCTAGAATCCGCCATATCACTCACACACTCAAGTCTCTCAACAACAGGTACTGTTATGACTCTGTCATAGTCCATGCTGGTGTGAATCACTTGAAACGTATCTTCTGGACTGTATGAAGAGAGACATGACTGAGCTCCCTCAATATGTTTCCCAGGCAGGTATGTCCCTAGTCTTAAGCAGCATCCTACCATTAACCAGAATGATGCCTCAGTACAAACAAAAAATGATTGCCTCTAACAACTGCCTTAGTTTCTGGTGTCATTCCAAGGGGATCCAGTACCCAACAGCCTGGGAGGACATGATTGATGGAACACAATGCTTTGCCATAGATGGCCTTCATCTGTCTCCCATGGGCTTCAGGCTTCTGGCAAAGGCTCTTGCCTCCCCATAGTGCCTTTTTAGGCAGCCATGAGGACAAAATTACCAACGTGAAAAATTATTCTTATCGAAATTTAAAGGTCATACTGCTAAACGCTAGGAGTCTTAACATGAAACTGCACTGATTGCAAGCATTCCTCTCCCTGGAAGATGCTGACATTTGTGCAGTCACTGAAACCTAGTTCAAAGCTGTGGAGAGCACCTCAGCCTTACCAGGTTAATTGCCTTACCATACTTTCAGACCACAAACAGAGGGCTACAAAGCTAAAGGAGGTGGAGTTTCAATATTTATCAAAGACATACACACCTCCAGGCTGGTCAAACAGTATGATGCACAGGAGACACTCCAGGTGCAGTTAACTATTGACAAAACTCCTGTTCAAATCATAGCTAGCTGCAGAGCCCCAACCAGGACTCAGGAGGCCCACTCCACCTATCTGGACTTACTTGAATCCTTCAACATTCAACCCTGCACCCTGATCTTGGGCGACATTAACTACCCAGCCACAGAGTGGAAGACCTATTCTAGCTCAAACACGAACGCTGAGAGATTTCTCGACTTCGTCAATGCCAATGCTTTGGATCAGCTAGTTGACACCCCCACAAGGGGTGAAAATATCGTGGGCCTGGTACTAACCAACATGAGTAGCCACTATTGCACCGTTACAGTGTCATCCTCCTTGGTAAGATCCAACCATAAAGCAATCACTTTCGAAGTCACCATCTCCCCTGACACCCCCCCCCCCCCGCCAGGGTCTAACAAAAAAACTTTTCCAAAGTGGACTACAACCTTCTGAAAGCAAGTATAAGCAGCTTCACAGCCACCATCCCTTCAGTTGAATCAAGCACTAATGTCCAAGCCTACACCAAAAAACTATATGAGCACCTATATAGCTGCATGGACTCAGCAATACCTGACAGGACCAAATCATCTTCCTCAAGGAAGAGTAAACCTGTCTGGTGGACAGCAGCAATAAACAGGCTCTATAATAAAACAATAAAACCGTTGTCCAGGACAAAGAAGGAGCAGGTGCCAAGTTTAAGCAATTTCTCCTTTGTCTGAATAAGCGAATAAGGCCAATGATGAAATCCTCTACAGCTAACTTCAAGTCCAAATTGGCCAAATCCACTAAGGACAATCACAAGGCCTTTTTTGCATACGTCCACATTCTCAAAAGTGACTCCTAAATCTGCTCTGAATTGGTGGTCAAGAATACCACATACACAAATACCATAGATATAGCCAACCTATTGGCAGACAAGTTCAGTGAAAACTTCACCCCCCCCCCCCGTCCCCATCAGTAAACCAGGACATCCCAACACCTGCTCCCCTCCCCTCATCACCATAGAGCAGGTTATTAATGCCCTCTCAAAGGTAAAAAATACAGCCTTCATGGGACCCGACAACATCCCTGGCTGTGTCCTACATGAACGCAGGCAACAGCTCTTAGCACCACTGGGCACCCTATTCAACCAAAGCTTGTGCACCGGCTTCGACCCAGCAGAATGGAGGACAGCCACTGTCATCCCCCTGCACAAATGTAGAGCATCTACTGACCCAGGCAATTATAGGCCCATGAGCCTAACTATCCTGATCTGCAAGGCCATGGAATGCATTATCATGGACCTTATAAACAAGGACATTGGCAACCTCCAAACGCTTGATCCCACACATTTTGGTTTTGTCAAAGGAAGATCATGCCTGTTAAATTTGGTCTCCTTCTTCGAAACAGTCACCAAAGCCATGGATGAGGGCAAGACAATGCACACCACCTATCTTGACCTAGCCAAAGCCTTCAACACTATTCCCCACTCAGGCATAATAGATAAACTCTCCCAGCTAGGCATCAACCCATATGTTACCAGATGGGTAGCTAACTGGCTCACTGATAAAACCCACTCAGTCAAAATTGGGGAAGCCACCTCTAGTAGTAGACCAGTAAAAAGCGGTGTAACCCAAGGGTTGGTCTTGGGGCCTCTACTGATTGAGATATACTTCTCTGAGGTGTAAGCTAAAACTAGCGGTCTGTGGCTGACCAAGTTTGCAGATGTCTGCAAGCTTGGCACTGTCATAAATTCCCCTAGTGATGTGAACATCCTCCAAGAGGGCCTTAAGCAAACTAATGACTGGTGCCAGAAGCATGGCCTCACACTGAACGTCAAGAAATGCATCATTATCCCAATGGTGTCCCCACTAATTATCACATTAATAACAATGTACTAAGCATGTAATCAGTCGTGAGGGACTTGGGCACCCTCATTGATAGCAATCTGACTTTTGACCACCATGTTGCCTCCGTTGTACGGAAGGCTTTCTACATGGCCCACCTCATAAGTAAGGGTATTTCATCCAGGAACAAGGAGGTCATAACATCCAAGTACTCCTCCTTTATCAGACCCATTATAGAGTATAATACCCCCTTCGGCATGTACCTTGCCAAGCACATGCAGCAGTTGGAGAGACCACAGAGGTTCCTGACCAGGAAAATCCAGGGTCTCAAACACCTATCCTATACAGATAGGCTAAAAGCCCAGTCCCTCTACTCAGTCTCGTACAGACTGCACAGAGGTGACCTGTGTCTGGCATATAACTCCATCTCAGATTCAGCCTTGATGGAGTTGCTGCATATCCATAAGTCAAACTCCACCCATGCAACCCACACACAAGGTCTCAACCTGGTCTGTGACATTAACAGAACTTGTTGGCAGAATAGATTTGTGTCCCCACGATGGCCCCATCGGTGGAACACACCTCCTCTCCATGTCAAGCAGAGTACCTCTCTTGACCTCTTTAAGAGGAACCTGGACGACTGGATGGGAAACATAAAATATACCCCTGGAATCCCACCTGTGTCCCTGCTGGACAAGGAAAACAGGTGCTGACTTTCTGGGAACATGGGTGAAATTCTTGGCTAGGGTTATATGGGCCTCTTGGCCAATAACCTAGCATTGTCCTATGAACCTATGAAATGAACACAGTAATCAGGAATGTTCATAGAGATTCACGTGATATAACAGAATTAAATAGCATATATTACTGTGCAGCTACATTAATAACAGATTAAGTCTTACCACAAAAAACACAGGGCAGTAAGGGGAAGGGGAGAAAACAAATCCCATCATGGAAGTATTAACTAGAGAAAAACTATAAAGCAATTAAGACGAAAAGTGTCACTGTTAGAAGAGTACAGAAGAGGGAACAGATCAACAAAAATACTCAGGAAGATAGATGTGATAAAAGCAATGCACACTATCAGAACAGGAAAAGATTTATCTTGCACTACCAGAAATAATAAACTAAAAATATCAGCACAGGCAGAAAAAACTTAGAAGATATGCAGTAAATATAAAGGAAAAGAACAAAATAAGCAATTTATTGATGACCCAAAAAAGTTTTATAGAGAATTGGGTAACAAGGCAAAAGGAACTGAAACACCACCAAAAAAAAAGAAGAAATAGATATATTTTAGAAAAATATCTAAGAAGATGCTAAATAGATAAAAGAAGTAAAACAAGTTCAAATGCAGAGGATATGAAATGGGATGAAGTAACAGCCAGAGAGATTGAAACAAAATTAAGAAAAGCTCCTAACCGGAATACCACAGGTCCAGATGCAGCACCTAATTTTGGCTAAAAGTATTAACACCTTTATATGAAGATTTAGTCACGAATAAGAACTATTAATATGCACACCCCGAACAGACACCAATCTGGTTAGCAACAGATAAAACAAAACTTAACCGCGAACCTGCAAGCTATCCTAAAAACTACTGACCAATAACTTGCCTTCCAGTGATATATAAACTATACACTGAAATTGGATGTCAACTGAGTTTATAGTCATTTAGAAGAAAACTCAATCATGGCAATAGAACAAAAGGGTAACAAAAGAAAGTCATATGGAACAAAGGATCATTTGTTGTTAAATAAAGTCATAATGGAGAACTGTAAAAAGGGGAAAAATCTAAGAATGGTGTGGAGAGACTACAAACAAGCATTTAACAGTATTCCACATTCATGTATAACAGAGTGCTTAAAAATGTATAAGATACACCCTACATTGATTGATTACATTACAGTGACCATGAAACAGTGGCAGACCACTTTGTAGTTAAGTCATGATAAAGGAAAAATTATTATTCCAGGGTGCCTCTCTGTCACTGCTGCTCTTTTGTCTTGCCCTTAATCCAGAGATTAGGTCACAGCAACAATTTGGCTCCTAGAAAACAACAAAATGTAAAGACTTTTCTTTTTGTAGGTGATTTAAAAATGCATAGTTCATCAGATGAGGAACTTAAAGCACAACTGCAAGTTGTCAAAACTTTTTCAGATGATATAAGATGTAATTTGGTCTTGATAAATGTGCAAAAACAACCTTTAAAGCAGAAAGTCGCAGCACCAAGAAAATATCAGTTTGGGACAGGAATATGATGTAAAAGAACTTGAGCAACAGGGAGTATATAAATATTTGGGATAAAGGATCAACAATCAAACACGGACAAATGGGAATAAAACTTAGTGAGGAATATTTTAGAAGACTAAAACTAATACTGAAAACAGTGTTGACCTCTAGGAACAAAGTCTAAGCTATAAACCAATTTGGTCTTCCTTTCCTAACATAGTTTTGGAGTTATTGACCGGCCTTAAAAGGTGTTGGATTGATTAGACAGGAAAACAAGAAGGAAGCTTCATGCTCATCAAATGATTTATAAAAATCAGTGTACAACAAGACTATATATTCCCCATTCTGAAGAAGGTATACGCCTCCTCGAAAGTAATTACATGTACAGATCTCCAATCGTAGGACTGCACACATATCTGCTGACCTCACAAGACCCAAATGTAGTGAAAGTTTTAAAACATGAGGCAAATAAGTCTAAGATGACTTCCCTGCTTAGCTTAGCAAAAGCATATAGGTGTCAAGCAGGAATGGAAATAAAACCAGAAGTAGAGAAAAATCAGGCAGCAACTGAATGTGCCAAAAAACAAAAGAAAGAATATACGGTGAAGGATCAGATGAGAAGGCAAGAAATGTGGAAAGGGCATAAATATAGTTGCAAGCATAGAAAACTCTTGGAACAACCTCATATCGATCAGGATTGAATGCAGGAATGGTTAAGGAGAGATAAATTTAAACCAAAAGATAAAATGTTAATATTGGTGGCCCAAGATAGTGGACTGCATACATGTTGGTTTACAAAGTCCATTGAACATGTGGGAGAAAAATGTAGTTTTTGCAAAACAGAATTGAAAACAGTCTCAAATCTTGTTGCTGGTCATGATATACTAATGGCAGAAGAACTGTATACTGAAAGACGTAATAATGTGGTAAGACTGTTACACTGGGGACCGTGAAACATTATAATATTGAAGTAGGTGAGAAGCACTGGAAACATGAGCCACAAAGCTTTCACAGAAAATGGTGAAGGTTATATCACATGGGATCACCCATTACCAACAGTTCAAAAAACAAATGCTAGAAAACCAGATATAGTAGTCCATGAAAAGAAGACAGATGTAGCATTGATCATTGAAATTGTTACACCCAGTGGCTAGTGTCCTTTGTATAGAGAGACACAAAGTCATAAAATACCAGGATTTGCTGGCATATACGAGGGCAATGTGGAAGAAAGATACACAGATATAGCAGAAGAAACAAGACACCTTATAAAAAAAAATTACAGTTTTACTTGGACATGTTACCAATACATGTAATGCCATATGAATTGCAGAAGGAGCATTACTGGTCAACTTGCAGGGCTGCAAAAAGCACTTGTGGTTAACATCAAAGATTGAAACAATACTAATTTCATAAACTTTAATCATACTTTGACTAAGGAATGGGGTACCTTCCCATTATGGTATTAGAAACTCAAAGGACATGGAAAAATTAAAAAGGGAAAAAGGTCATAAATAACAGAGACAAAAAGGGCCTAAAACTGAACCTTTAGGAACTACCCTACCTATCATAATTTCTTTGGACTTATGACTCTGGATACAAACTCTCACTATTTTATCATTTTTTCACTTCTTCACCCATCTAATAGCAAGTTTCTTTTTTTTAATTTATTGTTTTAATACTTTGGTAATGTGGAACACAGTCAAACACATTAGCCAATTCTAGGTAAATCACAGCTACCACTAGATTATTATCCAGAGACTCAACTACATAAGCATGAAAACTTGTTAGATTTGTGATTGCTAATATTCCTGAAGAAAATCCATGGGAGTATATATCATAATATACTTTCCCCATCTATGTACTGGATTATTTGGATCAAATTCACCCCTGGGATCACTTTTGCGGCACTGCTTGACAGGGGTACAGGAAAATAATTTTCTTGGGTGGTGAAAGCCAGGGAACCTTTTTGGCTACGCTTATATAGGCCCCAGGGCCGATAGCCTAGTACCTGCCTATAAAACGATGAACCTATACATTTCACCAGTAAGACTGGTAAGGCTTATATGCCTAAAATTTTCAGTGTTGAAAGCTTCACTACCCTTGTGAACTGATGCAATATGAGCACATTTCCACTGAGGGGACACTTTCCCTGAAATCAATGTTCTTTGAGATAGGAAAATAAATACCTCCCTAATACTATCCTTAGCCGAAACTAAAAAGAACCCTTAATCTCATCAGGACCTGCAGGAGTCTCTGATTTTATCTTAGCAAGAGCATTATCCACTGTAAAAAAGTTACTCTGCAGCCTATTCCCCCTACTTGCCTCTCAAAATAATCAGCAAAACAAATGACAATCCACAATGGTCTACTACCCATTTTTCATCTTGTAGTAGATAAATGTTTAGATTTCTAGTATTGCTGCATTGCTAAAATATTTATAAAATTACTTTTTATTAGCCACATTCTTCCCCAATTCATTTTCTGTTCATTTAATTGTACAGATAGTTTCAAGTATTTATAGTGATTCTTTGATGGCTTTTTGATAATGGTAACTACAGTTTGTTAAGACGAGTATACAGTGATGAAGACAATCATAATCATAGCAAACAAAGGGAGTTATATATGGGAAATCCAGTGATTTGCATTAACACATGGTTAGATTCATAGTTAAATGTAGGTTAAATAATTAGAAGTCGTTTCCATTATTGGAGTTGGAGTTTCCCACAAAACAGGGACCATTTGAAAAAAAAATTAAGTAAAATGATAAAATACGATAATGATAAAAATAAACTACTAATGGACAGAGGCAGCTCCTAAATGCTTTATCCCATACACTGGTCCCATCAAATTATCTATGGTGTGATCCCAGTTATATTCTTATTGGGATAATTTATAATTATTGACCACTGGATGGGTAAGGACAGCCACAGTACTTACCAATGAACCGATAAAGTGTTTAATAGGTCATGTCTTAAGGAGTTTTAGAAGATAAAGTTTAGTCCCTATTGGTGTGTTTCATTAGCGAATGTATAATGCTGATGGGCTGTCCTTAAAAGTTTTTGCAATAATCTCATGTATAAATGATAATGTAGATATGTTACAACCATATGTGATTATATACATTAATGACATACTTCAATATCAACTGGATTCTAGAAACTGTTTGTGTGTGTAGACAGAGAATATTGTTCACCTGAAGTGAATTTGTAATCTGCTCATCCCAGCAGGATGACGGCCACAATCACCAGTTCTCATCTCCTTTTGCCAGTGTTCTAGGATGTCAAGGCTGAAAGAATGAATAGGCCAATAGGGGTTACATGTTTTGATGGTCAGGAGGTGTGAAGAAATGAAAAGAAAAATAAAAACTGCCAGAATGTTGGAAAGGAGAAGCCAAGAGATTCAAACCTCAGATTTAAGATGAACAATAAAGATTCTGTCCAGGACACAGGATACTAGAACAGTTCTTCAGCACTTGTTGCATGAGACAGTCATGGGATTTTGCTAATCTGATCTACAGTTATTTTATGAGTTTGAAGAAGGCATATGATTTCATATTCTGGTCCTACAGGCATACAGAATTGTAATGTGTATAGCGCATCGTGTTAATACTCCTGTAGAATACTGGTGCTGCTGTTATATGTTATCTATCCAATGCAAGACAGTGAACAGAAAAGTGTCCACATTCCATGCAGTAAGCCAAATTTGCACTGGTTGTATGTGTCTTGATGCCTCACTTGTTTGTGATTTTCACGGGCAGGCAGGGCATCAGATGCAGCTGTGGTTGGAAGCATGCCTAGGTTTGGGAATGCAAAAGTGATATTCTTACTGTGTGAAGATCATGTACTTTTAGTCTCACTGACCTGAGGCCTCTGACATGCACTCAATTGATTTCTTACCAACTGTGAAGCAGATGGGATAAGAATCAGTAATTCCAAATCTAAGGCTATATTGCTAACTTGCAAAAGAGCAATTTACTCTCTCCAGATGGCAGACAAGTGGATTAGCAAGGAGGAAGTAAGGATAGCTATGAAGAGGATGAAGAATGGAAAGGCTGTTGGTCCAGATGACATACCTGTGGAAGCATGGAGGTTTTTAGGTGAAATGGCAGTGGAGTTTTTAACTAGATTGTTTAATGAAATCTTGTAAAGTGAGAGGATGCCTGAGGAATGGGGGAAAAAGTATTTTGGTACCAATTTTGTAAGAATAAGGGTGATGTGCAGAGCTGTAGTAACTACAGGGGGATTAAATTGATCAGTCACAGCATGAAGTTATGGGAAAGAGTAGTGGAAGCTAAGTTAAGAAGGGAGGTGATGATTAGTGATCATCAGTATGGTTTCATACCAGGAAAGAGCACTACAGATGCAGTGTTTGCTCTGAGAGCGTTGATGGAGAAGTACAGAGAAGGTCAGAAGGAGATGCATTGTGTCTTTGTGGACTTAGAGAAATCATATGACAGGGTGCCAAGAGAGGAGTTGTGGTATTGTATGAGGAAGTCAGGAGTGTCAGAGAAGTAAGTATGTAAGAGTGGTACAGGATATGTACGAGGGTAGTGTGACAGCGGTGAGGTCTGCGGTGGGAGTGACGGATGCATTTAAGGTGGAGGTGGGATTACATCAAGGATCAGCTCTGAGCCCTTTTGTATTTGCAATGGTGATGGACAGGTTGACAGACAAGATCAGACAGGAGTCCCCGTGGACTATGATGTTTGCAGATGACACTGTGATCTGTAGTGAGAGTAGGGAACAGCTGGAGGAGACCCTGGAGAGGTGGAGATATGCTCTAGAGAGAAAAGGAATGAAGGTCAGCATGACTAAGAATATATGTGTGTGAATGAGAGGGAGGATAGAGGAATGGTGAGGATGCAGGGAGTAGAGATGGCGAAGGTGGATGAGTTTAAATACTTGGGATCAACAGCACAGAGTAATGGTGAGTGTGGAAGAGAGGTGAAGAAGAGAGTACAGGCAGGATTGTGTGGGTGGAGAAGACTGTCAGTAGTGATTTGTGACAGATGAGTACCAGTAAGAGTGAAAGGGAAGGTCTACAAGATGGTAGTGAAACCAGCTATGTTATATGGGTTGGAGACAGTGGCACTGACAAAAAGGCAGGAGTTAGAGCTGGACATGGCAGAGTTAAAGATGTTAAGATTTGCCCTGGGTGTGACGAGTGTGGACAGGATTAGGAATAAGTATATTAGAGGATAAGCCCAGGTTGGAAGGTTTGGAGACAAAGCCAGAGAGGTAAGATTACATTGGTTTGGATATGTGCTGAGGAGGGGTGCAGAGTATATTGGGAAAAAGATGCTAAGGATGAAGCTGCCAGGTAACAGGAAAAAAGGAAGGCCTAAGATAAGGTTTCTGGATGTGGTGAGAGAGGACATGCAGGTGGTTGGTGTGACAGAGCAAGATGCAGAAGACAGGGAGAAATGGAAACAGATGATCCGCTGTGGCGACCCCTAATGGGAGCAGCCAAAAGAAGAAGAAGATGGCAGACGAGAACAAGCAGTAATAACTTATATTTCTGCCCATTACTGAAAGGCACACTATCACTGTGAAAAATCTTTGTGACAGAGTAAGAAGCCTGGTTATGTAGGTGAGTCCAGCAGTACAGCAGTTACTGCTCCACTCGACTAAAAGAAGCTAACTGTGGTGGTTTGAGAATCTTGTAAGAATGCCATCTGGCTGGCTCCCACTGGAGTTGTTCTTGCCATACCTAAACTGGAAGGAAGCCCTGTGGCAGACTCAGGACATAATGAAAGGCTATTCCTCTCAGATGGCTGGTGCATGTTTAGGGATCTCCAAGATATGCTGGAATGTGTGGCTGAAGAAAGGGAAAATTTAACCTGTGCTGCTCGGCCTGCTGCCACTGTGACCCTAGGCAAGGGGAGCCAAATAATAGTGAAGAATAATTAATAACAAGCACAGCACCAGAAGACTATATCTTTATTAAGTACAGATCATAAGCTCTTGACTAAATCATACATTTTTTTTATCAAACTAGAGTCAAAGAAGCCTTGCAGAATACTGCAGACCATGTAACTTGACATGCACAGTCTGCAAGGCTTTGAAGATTCAGAAAGGATCACTGAATAAGGAGTTGTACTGTTATGTCTTACAGATGATGAGGTGAAATATTTTAAGGACATGCCTCATGTAAATGAAGCCTATAATGTGGTAGCCATATGGATGGAAGACTCCAGTAACAGCACTAGCAATGCAAGTACTCAGATGCCACATGACAGTTTTCTCGATGATGCCTGCTGGTAATTTCCAGTGTGTACAGTGGGTAGCATGTTAGTCAGTTGGAGACATTTCATTGACTAGTGTGCAAATATTGCCACAGGGTCGACCCTATCTTTAGACTGGCATTCATATGCAGTTACAAGTTTTGTATAACATGATGAAGAGGAGTTCCCCATTCAGATATGCTACTTAGGAGTAAATTTATACAGCTGGTATATAAAGAAATATGCACATTATTCAAATCTCTTAATCCCATTACCCATATATAGGTCTGTCTCTGAATCCCAGCCATTATGTTTAAATGACCTGGATTTGTCCATTACAAATGTATAAGAGTCTAGAGGAAGATGTTAGAAAAAACATCTCAATATACTTTGTGAAGTCTGACATTACTTGGCAAAAAAAAAAAAAAAAATACAATGCGTCTCTTTATAGATTAATCCCAAGGTCTTTGACAGAGAGATGCAGTATGCATTACTGCTTGTCATTTGGTATATGGGCTCCCAAAAAGATTACTGAAGAAGAAATAAAATCAGTCTTCACTGTTTATAATCTTCAATGGTTTCTGCTTTCATTAAAAGTACTGCAAACCTGGAATTCTACCAAGTATTCATAATTATAAACAGCTGTTAGTGACAACTTATTTGCCTGTTTAAATATTTTTCAGTTACGCTACTTTTTGCAATATTAAAATGATGTTAAATATATCAGCTGAATTAGTATATTCAAAATATATTATATTCATTTACAGTTTTATGATCCTATAGAAATCTAGTTACAGCATAGTTATATGTTAATTATATGTAACCACTAAAATGCAAGGTATTTATATCCTTTTCACTTCTTACTTAAAATACCGGGTGTGAAGATAGGTAAAGGCTGCCAGCCTAGTCAGATAGAATTTTGTAGTTAATTCTGTCATTTGTAAATATTAATATAAGCCACAGGCTTGTTCTCTTAAATGGGAAAAAATGGTGTTAAATGTGGAACTGCAAAAAAGTAACAGTAGTGCACTCTCCTGTAACAAAGCTGACAAAGTCAATTCTTTGATGTCAAAACTCGGAGCTGATAGGTCTGGATGAAGGAATTCTGCCTATTGTTTTGAGGCCGGAGTTAATGGCTAGAATTTGGATGTATAATTTCTTTTATTGCTCTAGTTCCTGACCAGCTGCAAGATCAAAGGGGCTATTAACCTCTGAGAATCTGTTAGCCTGGGAACCAGAAAGAAATGATATAATCTGAAATGAATCAGTGGTACTGTTATCAAGTTAAGGACAGAAAGAATGACAGCATTACAGTTGGATGTCTTGAGAACATCCAACATCACCAGCACTGCCTGTATCTATATGTAAGTAAGATCTTAGACTTTAGTGTTTCGCTTAGAAATAGCTAGGAAATGAGAAGATTAGACTAAGTGTTTTTCTGTGATGTCAGAACTCTTCTATGGTATTATTTTAAACATTTCTCTGTGATCTCTGAACTCTTGACTAGCACTGTGTAGTAAGAAGTATTGTCTTGTGTTTTTATTTATTATTAAATATTTTTAAACCTTTCAACTGTGGCTGTTTTATGTACAGTTAATTTAAGCTCTAGAGTACATTGTATGTATATAGTGATACTGTACCAAGTCACTCCAAATAAGTCTTGACTGTTTGGCTGGACTTACCATTTGAATAATAATATTGCACAGTAATAATTGGACACTCTTCATAAGGGCCTTTCAGTAGGTGATAAATATTAGCGGAGTGGTGGCAGTGATTTTTACCGTACAGTCTGGGTAAAAGGGGAACAGCTAGAGAACCTGTCCCAGGCTCCCAGCCTTCCCCAGGAGTGTCTGTGTGGTTGTATAAACTCTTACCTCAAAGTGTGTGTGTGTGTCAGCTACTTGGGCAGGGACACGAAGTACTAGTTGGAAAGAGAGGGTGCTGGATGTTTTAGCTTGCCTACTAGGCTGAGATTTGGACACTATAGCTGTGCCAGTGGTTAGTCTTATTGGAGACCTGGAGAGAAAGGGAGAAAACAGCCCCAGACTGACTGTGACCTCTGTGTGCTCTTAAAGGAAATTGTACTTTACTGTGTGTGTATTTATTATCCTTTCCCTATATGGACGCCCCTCACTGTTGTTAGTGGTGAGGATTGAGGCTCCTTGATTGCTGAGCCAGTGCACGGGTGTCACATATTAATTGTTTGGCAGTGGTGGTATATCCACACCACATATTAACTGGTTGGCAAATACTAATTGGCTTATAGTGATGTGACTACAGTGAATTCCTGTAGCTTGTGTACAGTGTGTTTTTGTACTCAATATCAGCCATGCAGTGAATACTCAGAGTTCAGATCACAATGGTTTTATTTTTTTTTTTTTTGTTAGATTAGTTAGTCAGGGAGAGCAGGCAGCATGTCAGCAGAGGAGTACGGAAAGCTGACAAGGAGCCAGCTGGCTGAGATGTGCCAGGCTAGGGGACTGGTGCATGGAAACCTGACTAAGGCAGACATGATTGCAGCTTTGGTCACAGCTGCATCAGAAAACAGCAACCAGGAGGACAATCAGACTGGCAGTGAGGATGTACCACACTCCGAGAATGGACAGCTCAACCTTTCTGCAGAGGACTTAGAAATCTATCTGGGGCTAAAGAGACTTGAATTGGAGGCCAGGCGTGTGGAAACAGAAGCAGCTGAGAGACTGAGGCATCTAGAGAGTGAGGACAATGAGAAAATGCGACGTTTGCAGGCTGAGGAGAATGAGAAACTGCTATGCCTGGAAGCTGAGGAAAAGGAGAGGCAGAGGTAGCATGAGAAGGAGATGCTGACTCTTCGCTAGAGTCATGGAGGTAATGGGGAAGGGAGTAACTGGACCCCAGAACCACAAAAGTTCAGTAAATTTCTTCCGCAGTTTAAAGAGGGGATAATTTTGATAGTTTCATTCATATGTTTGAGAGGGTATGTAAACAGCATGATGTTGACCAAAGGCTCTGGGTATGGTTCCTGACACCCTTACTCCATGGTAAAGCTGTAACTGTGTGGTCTAAACTTGCTGATTGTGAATATTTTGATTATACTGCTGTTAAAAATCACTTGTTAGAATTGTTTAAGCTAACACCTGAAATGTATAGGAAAAAGTTTCATGAGCATAGATTCAAGGCAGATGAAAGTGTGTGTGAATATGTTGCTGAACTGAGCACTTATTTTCATAGGTGGGTGAGTGGATGTCAGGTCACCACTTTTGAAGGGCTGGCTGACCTTTCAGTGAGGGAACAAACCCTTAGCACTTTACCTGAGGACATGAGGATCTGGTTAGCTGATAGACAATGCGCTACTTTAGATGAGTTGAAGAAGGGAGACCTACACCTAGCAAGCAGGGCATCTCTGCACAGGAAAGGGACCCCCCCCCCCAGTACTGCTCATGGGTCTAAAGGAACCCATGGTGGGCAGCATAGACTGCCCCAATAGAATCTGCCAGTAGCAGGGGAATCCACTAGTCCTGGTACATGTCCAAGACCTAGGGTTAAATTTTTGAATGCAACCAGTGGGGCCATGTGGCATACAGATGTCCACAGAGACAAGGTAGGTTACAAAAGGTGAGAGAGCTAGTAAGTGGGAAAGACAAAATGCCAATAGTAGGCTGTCTTGAGGCAACAGGGGTACTGAACTACCATCCCTCAGATGTCCTGATAGGAAGGATTTGGATGAGGTAGTCCATGTGCTTATGCAGTTACACACACAGTCAGGCTAAGAGACGAGCACATGGGGTTTGGTTGCCTGGGGGAGACCCAGACAGACTGCATACTTGCAGCCAGAACTGGTGGGGTGGTTACTTCAAGGAGGGAGCTACTTGGTAGCAGTGAAACTGAAGGTGAGCCACAGCTGCTTGTGGGTACTGATGTTCCCTTGGACAGAGGGACTGCAAAGGTAGAGGTGAGTAGTAGTACCCAGGCTGACAGTGAGGCACCACTTTCAGAGGATGCCAGACTTCCTGTGGAAGGGGAGCTGGGAAGGGTTACAAAGAGAGAGTTGAGACAGGCTCAGCTCTCAGACCCTACATTGCAAGGCCTGAGGCAGGTAGCTAGTGAGGCACCTGATTCTCAAGGGAAGGGGGAATCTATATACTGGGACAAAGAGTCACTGTATAGAGAGTGGATCCCTGAGGGAGGGCTAGAAGGTGAGAGGGTACAGCAGTTGGTAGTGCCTAGAGCCTACCATCTAGTGCTTCAAGCCACAGCCCATGATATTCCCTTTGCAGGTCATATGGGCATAAAACGTACAAAGAGAAGTATTATGCAGAACTTCTATTGGTCTGGAATTTCCAGATGTAACAGGATACTGCAGGACCTGTGAGCAGTGCAAAAGATAGGCAAGGCGGGAGACAAGGGGAGAGCTCTTTTGATGCCTTTGCCTGTGACCGAGGTATCATTTCAAAGGGTAGCTATGGATATTGTGGCTTTAAATTTCAAAGATCTACTTTCATGCCTCCCATGTCATCTACTGTGTCCATTCTTTTACATAATGTTCTCAAAGATCTTAATTTCAATAAGTTTAATGATTTTTCTTTTTCCAACAACATTGCCCGTGACGAGATGCTGTGTGTATTGATAAACTCAAGAATAATAAGAATATTGTGATTTCATCAGCAGGTAAAGGAGGGGCTGTAGTGGTTCAAGATTGGGCCTCTTACCAGGCCAGGGCCATTAAACAACTTAATGATTGTAGGTACTATACTCGGATGCCTTTTGATCCCACTAAGGGGTTCAAATTGGCTATTGATGCCTTTTTAAGGGAAGCCAATGAAGAGAGCATTATTACTAATTCAGACCTGACTGTTCAGACACCCAAAAAAACAACATCTTTATCTTTTACCGAAGATACATAAGGATCCTGTCTGTCCACCTGGTAGACCTATAGCGTCAGGTAATGGCTCCCTTACTGAACCCCTTTCTGAATATTTGACTTACTATTTGAAACCCTACACAAAGGTGGCACATCTACTGAACTATCAAATTTTAGGCCAATAGCCTTACTCTCACCAATTGCTAAAATAATGGAAAAATGTATACACAAACAACTACTAAACCACCTTATCCATAATAATCTACTTGCCAACTGCCAACATGGTTTTAGACCATTCCACAGCACAACAACCACCCTACTATCCTTTGCTAACTCTATTAACGAAAATCGTAACAACAATACTTTCTCTTCTGCTCTATTTATAGACATTTCAAAAGGCCTTCGACATGGTGAACCACAACTTACTCATTGAAACCCTGAAAGCCCATTCACTTGACTCACAATCAATTCATTGGTTTAAATCCTATCTTGAAAACAGACAGCAGGCAGTCCTTTGGAATAATACTCTTTCTTCTTCCCTCCCTGTGAACATAGGAGTACCTCAAGGCTCTATTTTAGGTCCTCTTCTCTTCTCACTATTTATTAACAACCTACATACCAATATTCCACAAGCCACTTGCATCCAATATGCAGACGACTCAACATTAATTTGCACTGCCAAATCCATAAACTCTCTCCAAACTCCAGACCCAAACAGTATTAAACAGTGTTGAAAAGTGGTTCATGCAACACCGCCTCCTTCTGAACCCCAAAAAAACTAAATGACTACTCTTTGCTCCTACCCCTAAGACAACTCCCCCTAACTTCATAGTAACCTCCAACAATGGCACTAATATAGTCCCTGATACCACAACCCGCTTACTGGGAGTTACAATTGACAACACCTTCAGCTTTGACGACCATATTAACTCAACAATAAAAACTGTCAACAAAAAATTAGGATCACTCTATAAAATCAAACCCTTCCTCACCCCCCCCCCCCCAGCAAGACTTACTCTTGCTCAGACCCACCTTTCCTCCACCCTCTTCTATGCTTCTCCAATTTATACTAATCTATCTAGAAATAACATTAATAAACTGTCCACCTGTTATAATAACATAGCTAGATTTGCTACCTGTTCCCCCTATAGAACTCACCATTGCCAAAACCTCAAACAACTGGGATGGCTTGAATTGCATAATAAGCTTCTCTATCAGCAACTTGCTATAACTCAAAAACTCCTATATCACCCCAATAATACACCAATCCTCACTAATTTGATCACCCGCTACAAAAATCTCTCTACACTTCGCTCAGCAAACAAACTCCTAGTGTCTACTGTCAAATCAAACAACAAAGCAGGGGACTCACTCTTCACCAATACAGTGGGAAAAAGTTGGAATCAACTTCCAACTGAACTTACCTCACTTGCTTCCACTCAACTATTCAAAAAGCATCTTAAAAGAATATCTAAAGAACCACTGGCTTCGCCCCTGCTCCAACCCTGACTGATTACACCCAATATACAAACATTTACAACACAATTTGGTTCCTAATGCTCTCTCTACTATAGCATCCACCCCCTAATCTTACATTCCTTCATCTTCTAAAAAAAAAAAAAAAAATTATTAAACACATCTACTTTCTTTAGGGTTTTTCACAAAGTATTTTTATCTCATCTCACTTTTACTGTATGTTACTAATTTATATTGTGAATATGTATACTGTAAAATTGCACATTTGTCTCTGTAACTGGTTGGAGCTTTTCTCCCCGGGCCTCTACTGAAAATGGACATATATCCAGTTAGACTAGCCCAGTCAGCAAATGTAAAATAAATAAAATAAAAATAAATGATTGCCCCTGGTTAGGTCACATATTCAAGACACAACACAATTCTTGAGGGTTATATATCGGATTCACAGTTGGAAGCTGATTGGCTTCTGTGCACTCTGGATGTTACGTCCCTTTATTCCAACATCCCACATTGGGCTGGGTTGATGGCCCTGCAACATTGGCTGGATGTATCGGAACTCTATAGACCTGGGTTTGACACATTTTTAGTTTGCCTAATAGAACACGTATTAACTAAAAATGTTTTCTACTTCCAAGACCAATGTTTTTTACAGATACAGGGGACAGCAATGGGTGCTTCTTTTGCATCTATTTATGGCCTACTTAGAGGAGGAGTTAATTTGTAACTCCAGCCACAATCTGTTTATTGATGAAACAAACATCTGGAAGCGTTACCGTGATGATTGTTGGCTTGTGTGGAAATCGGATGTTACTTATCTGGAGGAGTTTGTGACTTATCTCAATGAAAATAAATGGGGTACTGAGTTTAAAGTCAGTTTCAACAAAACCCAGATTACTTTCCTGGATGTTCTGATTAGTCGTAAGCCAGACAATACTTTAGATACCCAAGTTCATAGGAAATTTCCACAGTATAATTCACTCCTCCATGCTAGTAGTTTCCATCCACAACATATGATTCAGAACATCCCTAAATCTCAATTCCTCCGTGGTCATAGAATCTGCTCCGACACCCAGACCTATCATCAATACGAACAGGATTTCCTTTCCCGTTTTCGGGACAGGGGTTATTCATCTGGGAACATTATGGGGGCATGTAATTGGGTCGCTAATCAGGATAGATCCAGCCTTTTGGAATATCATAAGAAACCTTTGGCAAACAATTCCCCCATCAGATTAGTGACAAGTTTTGGTAGAAATACCAATGCCTTCATGCGGACGATCAATAGACATTGGAATATCTTGATGGGGGATGAGAGACTTGCTAGTTGTTTAGGAGACAGATGTTCTTTTTCATTTCGGTGGGGCCGTACTTTAGGATCACTGTTTTCCCATTATAAAGATACGGGTTACAATAGGGAATTGTATGTTCAAAGAACTCTTACAGAGGATATTTTGAAGGGTTGTATGGTATGTGGGCATTGCTCACATTGTCATAGGGTTTTTAAAACAACTGAATTCACCAACCAAAATACACCCAATGTGTACAATACTGAGTTTTTTGCCAATTGCAGTACCCCTTGGGTGATCTATTTGGCTATGTGTTCTTGTTCTGCCTTTTATATCGGGCAGACATCACGGCCTTTGAAATTCAG
This sequence comes from Protopterus annectens, assembly GCF_019279795.1. Classification (NCBI taxonomy): domain Eukaryota; kingdom Metazoa; phylum Chordata; order Ceratodontiformes; family Protopteridae; genus Protopterus; species Protopterus annectens. The sequence goes on along the minus strand of NC_056745.1, from coordinate 142,033,675 downwards.
GATAGGTGAGCATATCAGTGACACTAAGAATAAAAGGCAATCGAATGCACTTTACAAACACACCTTGAAACATATACAGGCAAACTTCAGGTTCACGACTACTGACTGTATTAAGGGTGAATGTAGTGATAAATCATGTTGGTACTCCATATTAAATGTTAAAGAGAGGAAATGGATAATTAATTTGGGGGGGGTTGTTCTCCCCAGGTTTGAATGAACATTATTAATTAATGATGTATGATCCAATGGGATTGTTTGGTGGGCTGGTTTTGTGTCTTTATAAGAGGGTTTGCTTAACCCATTAGTTATGGCACTTCACTGAAGAAGGCATTCTGGCCGAAACCGGTTTGGTTTACGTGGTTTTGGGTTTATTCCCTACACCTATGAGCTATTTTTTGTATTAATGTGCTATTAGTTTTACTTTATGTGTATTTTTACACATTACATTTATGTTGCTATTCCACATGCGGTGCTGGCTTTATTTTTGACTTTGCCTCTGAGTACCCCAAGTTCCACAGGGAAAATGTATATCCTAGTGGTAGTGGACTATGCTACCGGATACCCTGAGGCAGTGGCTCTGTCCTCCATTGAGGCAGAAAAGGTGGCAAATGCTGTTTTAGGGATTTTTAGCAGGCTAGGTTTCCCAAAAGAAATACTGACTGACAGAGGTGCTAATTTCATGTCAGGCCTGCTGGCTTGTCAGTGGAAGTGCTGTGGGGTGAAGCACATGAAGACCACCCCCTACAATCCCCAGACTAATGGTCTTGTTGAGAGGTTAAACTCTACAATCAAGTCCATGCTACTGGCATTTGCAGACCAGTTTAAGAGGGGGTGGGACAAATATGTGCCCCATCTGTTGTTTGCTTATAGAGAGGTTCCCCAGGAATCCGCAGGTTTTTCAACCTTTGAGGTGTTGTATGGGCATAGAGTGAGAGGGCCCTCTAGAATTAATTTGTGATGAGTGGGAAGGTGAGTGTAAACCTCACAAGGAGTCTGTTGTGGCATATGTCCTAAACCTCAGGAGAAGGCTCAGGGAAGTCATGGGTTTGGCCCAGGAGAACTTGGCAGAATCCCAACAACAGAAAAAGGTGTGGTATGACAGGAATGCTTGAGCTAGAGAGTATGTTGTGGTGCAGCAGGTAATGGTTCTCATTCCTGTCAGACACAACAAGATGCAAGTAGCTTGGGAGGGACCCTACCAGGTGGTAAGAAAGGTAAGTGATGTTAACTACATGGTGAAACTGCTAGGCAGGAGGCAGGGGCACAAATTGTACCTTGTTAACATGATGAAACCTTGCCATGATAGGGAGGGCCCTTGTGCTGAGCATTTGCAGTGGACTCCAGGAAGAGTCTGAGGGAGATCTGGTGACTGATCTCCTCAGTGAAGCTCAGATTGACACCTTAGAGGAAGGGGTAGCAATGTCCCAGCAGTTATCTCCTATCCAGGTTTGAGAAATCCGAGCAGTGTTACAGGAGTTTGGGGACATGTTCACTGGGAAACCAGGGTGCACCCACCTGGTGCAACACCAGGTGGGTACAGGACCCCAAAGGCCTATTACGCAGGCCCCTTATAGGGTCTCTCAGAAAGTCAAACAGACTCTGAGGGAGGAGATACAGGAAATGTTGCAACTAGGGGTAATTTAAGAGTCCAACAGTCCCAGGGCCTCCCCAGTGGTGCTGGTGCCAAAGAAGGATGGCAGCACCAGGTTGTGTATGGACTACAGGAAATTAAATAGTCACATAGAGTAAGATGCTTACCCCATGCCTAGGACAGATGAGGCCCTAGAGCATCTAGGTGGGGCTAAGTATCTTACAACCATTGATTTTACCAAGGGTTACTGGCAGGTGCCCTTGACCACCAGTGTTAGGAGAGAGGTCAGCCTTTGTGGCTCCTTTTGGCTTGTATGAGTTCACAAAGATGCCCTTTGGGATGAAGAATGCCCCAACAACTTTCCAGAAGCTGGTAGATCATATCCTAGCAGAAGCAGGAGGGTTTGCCCTTGCTTACCTAGATGATATTGCCATCTACAGCCATTCCTGGCAAGAGCACCTTCAGCATGTCAGGGAGGTGCTGGGCAGGGTTGACCATTAAGCCCAGAAAATGTCAGGTGGGTATGGCCGAGGTCTACTACCTGGGACATAGAGTGGGGAGTGGTAAGATCAGGCCAGAACCTGCCAAAGTAGAAGCCATTCAGGCATGGCCTGCACCTGTTACCAAAAAGCAGGTGAGGGCATTCTTAGGGACAGCAGGGTACTACAGAAAGTGTGTCCCCAGTTCTAATACCATAGCTGCTCCCCTCACAGACCTGACAAGGAAGAACAGAGCCAGCCAGCAAAATGCCAAGTTGCTAAGATGGAGCCTAGGGTTGCAAGCATATGATATGTCAGTGCAGCACCGCAGTGAGATTAGCAATGACAATGCAGATAGGCTCTCAAGACAGGGAATGGGGTAAGGTATACTCAGATAGACCTAACCCTCTCAAGGGTCACTTGAAAAACTTAGATACTTCACTGCAAGAATTTTTCTTTTCTTTTTTAGCCACCTTTACATGCCCTCCAGTTGACTGTCATATGCTCTAGATCTGCAACCTGTGCTCCATTTTACTATTTGCGTTCCCAGTACTACCCACTACTACCCTCTACTGGTAGGTCGAAAAAGGGAAGCTGCTGTGAGTGAAGCAGCTGGCGTTATCACATACACTATTCTGCAAACCAGGGAATTATTTTGTACACCCTAATTGGGTGGAACTACTGATGTCACATGTATTACAGCACGTGGCATCAGTCAGCTTTAGCCCCCTTTCTATGACAAATTTAAATTATCTGCTATGTAATTATAGCACTGACCATGTCATTGGGAGCATGTCAGAGAGCCGGCAGAAACCCCTCCCTCCCAAAGTGAATGAAGTGAAAAAAAAAATGCTCCGATCCACCTCCTCTGGCTCCCAAGTTGCTAACAGAACTTAAAAAATGTCTTTGGATTTGGACAGACTATACTGAAGACATCAGGAAGGCATTTAAGGATGGCACAATGGTGCAGTGGTTTGCGGATTAGGATTTCATCAGCTTTTGTCTGATGAGATGCTGTTACAAGTTAGAGAGCCCTTCTTTTCATTGTCAGGACAATGGTTACCACTGCATGTATTTTAGTGCCTCGGAGCAGCCAGAATGAGGAGGAACCACACTCTTCTTGTTATTTATGGAAATACTTATGCTATCCTACTAAAAATCAAACTACTATCAACAATGCACAACTATGATATCTAAAAACAGCTATGCAGTCAGTATAAATATATAAATAAATACTATTAGTATCCTTACATGCAACTCAGTAATTTGTGCAAAAAATATTCATGTAAATGAACAATTATAGTGCGGAGTAAATTTGCACAGTTGGTATATTAACTATATCTGCACAGAATGCAGTCATTTATGGAAATGCCATTCATGTAAAAGAAATAGAAGTTATGTACTTACCATAACGTTCCATGTGAATTGTTATATCTCGCCTTTATCTCACTGATGGGTTCGGAGCCGATCCTCGGCTCCGACACAGCCGATAGGAAAGCTCAAGGTTTGCCAGTAGCTCGAGACCAAGCCCATTATCCCACAATGCACTGCTGGAATTACCTCAGATCTTGTTTGCTGCGAGTAACAGTATTTACATATATATATATATACACACACACACATATATATATATATATATATATATATACACACACACACACACAGACACACACACACACACACACACACACACACACACACACACAGACACACACACACACACACACATACCCTTTTATGTATTTCTACTAGGAACACTTCCCAAAGGAGCAGAAGAAATATTGAATAACCAGGATGGTACTAGCCTCTAAGTCAACACAACTCACATGGAACGTTATGGTAAGTACATAACTTCTATATGTGAAATTGTTAAATCTCGCCGTTTATTCTCACTGATGGGTAGCGTCCCTAGCACCCTGAATCCTGGGTGGCTCATGGGAGTATGTTCTTCAGTACCGTAGAACCAAAGGAAGACCTGTCCCTTGAAGCCTTATCCACTTTGTAATGCGTGATAAAAGTATGAGGCTTAGACCAATTGACTGCAGCGCAAATATTGTCAAGGGGCAATTTAGCTTGAAAAGCAGAAGACGTAGAGACGGCTCTGGTAGAATGAGCCTTCGGTTTGTGTGTTAATGGCATGCTCGCATTTTCATAAACAAAGGATATGAAATCGGATAACCATTTAGATAAGGTTGTTTTAGCCACTGGATTGCCTTTTCTTGCTTCTGAGAAGGATACAAAAAGTTGATCTGATTTTCTAATATCCTTAGTTCTGTCAAGATAAAATCTGAGCTGTCTGTGAACATCAAGTTTGTGCAGCATGTATTCCAATTTGCTAGAGTGGTTGGGAAAAAATACTGGCAGCTCAATGACCTGATTGATATTTGATCCACAACAGACTTTAGGTAAAAATGAGGGGTTTGTTCTGAGAGATACTCTATCAGCATGGAAAATCATGTAACGTGGTCTGATAGATAATGCTTGAAGTTCTGACACTCTGCGGGCAGAAGTAATGGCCACAAGAAATATTGTTTTCCGGTATAAAAATTTGAGATCACAAGAAGATGCTGGCTCGAAAGGAGGAAGAATAATTTGAGACAGCATAAGGTTTAAATTCCAAGGAGAATAGGGAACTTTGATCGGAGGTCTCATATGAAGAACGCCTTTAAAAAAAAATTTACGACCCATAACATTTGAGCCACCAAAACCAAGGTGAAAATTTGAGATGTGAACAATATTGAGTAAAAAGCCAGCACCTCGAGTGGTTCCAATACTTATATTTTATTATACAGAAACTAGACCGGTTTCAGCTATTCAAGCTTTCATCAGTAGTTAGAAAACACAAAGTAAGAACTGCTCCTTATATACCCTATAAGAGAGCTTTGACATCACTTCCTGTCTAAGAGGAAAAAATCATTAATTATGTTACAAATAATAATGAAAAATAAAACATATATTAGTGGCATACAATAAATATGCAAAAATTGTTGTTGTCCATCTGAGGCTGTACCAAACCATCAATAATATCAATAGTAGAAAAATAAGATAAAATGTTACCTTGATGTTGTAAAGTGGATGAGTGCTGTATGAAGATAAAAATGGTTAGCATAATAATACATAGTTATTTTCATTATTATTTGTAACATAATTAATGATTTTTTCCTCTTAGACAGGAAGTGATGTCAAAGCTCTCTTATAGGGTATATAAGGAGCAGTTCTTACTTTGTGTTTTCTAACTACTGATGAAAGCTTGAATAGCTGAAACCGGTCTAGTTTCTGTATAATAAAATATAAGTATTGGAACCACTCGAGGTGCTGGCTTTTTACTCAATATTGCTCACATCAGCTTGGTTGCCGTGCACCAGTCGTACTTGCTAGCTTGTTTCTTTACTGAACACTCCTTGTTTTGCTGGCTGTTGGCGTTCTTGTGGTTCCGCTTCAACTAATGCCATTTTGGTTGATTCCTTGCCTGTTGAGGAGGGCTCCTCACGCAGGGTTGGCGTATACATACATACTGCCTCTGGATTTATACCTTCTTTGTACCATTCTACTGTTGTCCACCATCGTGTACCGTTTGGATTTTAATTCGTGGATATCTTCTCTGTATTTCTACTAGTTAGAAGGTCTACAATTCACCGAACATCTTTTTTGGATCCATGCTTATGTCGCTATTTGGATATCATCATCTGAGCGATTGTTGGGACACATGTATCCTTTCAACTCTATTTTGAAGGCATTTGGTGAGACTTTATGTGCATTTTTGACTTTATTTTTATTTTTGGACATTACTTTTTATGCACTCGGCGTTGCTGCTTGCATTTGGACCATACTATCTGAGTGTATGAAAGCGCACTTTCTTTTGGGCCAGCGAATATCTCTTTTTGGATTTATATTTGTGTTGCCACTGGGACATCATCCTTACAGAGATTGTTGGGATACATGCATTCTTCTAACTAAAACTTGAAAACATTTGCTGAGATTCTATGTGCATTTTTGACTCTTTTTTGGACATTCCTTTTGTTATTAATAACATCTACGTATTAGCGTTACTGCTGGCACTTGGACAATACTATCTGAGTGTGTCTAAGCGCAGATTTTTGGGGCTAGCATAAACAGGTCTATTAAGCTTGGTGGGACCAGAACAGTCTGTTTTTTGTTTTACCTTAACAGACCATTTGGTTATCGCTTGATATCCACTTTCTTTCTGATTTCATACGTGTATGCATTTTGGGCCTATGTATACCCTACTCTTTTCTCTTACTGTGAATAGCGTTTTTTCAATGACACATTTTTTGTGCAGGGCATGATTTGGCTTATTACTTTGGAAGAATTTCAAGGGATTGCTCGTGTCTGAACCTTTCAAGAGAACTGTTTGAATCCTTAGTTTACAACTACTTTGGGACAGTTTGGGTCGCAATTTTGACTTCTCCAGCGGTTGGATTTTGCGGGCATTATTATGCCAGAATAACTCTTATTTATACAACATTTACATGATTGGACATATTATTTTTCTTTTTTGTTGGCTTATGTCAGGAATGTTGGACTTACAGGAATACCATTTATCAAAATTTCCAATTCAAAGTGGGCATTATGTCTTTTGAAGTTTTTTTGTAAGATTACTTACATATGTAAGGCTATTTTTCTATGTCATGTGAAGTGATTTTTATGGGAACTATAGCCTTGGCTTTAACCAAACTTCTATATGATCACGTTTTTTTGGCCATTTATAAGAACTCATTAGGATTAATGCAGAGTGATATATATACATAAATGGTGGATTCCTTTAATTGTATTTAGGTTACACACCATGGTTGGGGCGCATTTTTACTTTTTTACTTAATTACAATGTGGCATGGCATCTGGTCATTATTCTCCTTAGATTACCATATATAACTATACTGTGGGATCGAATGCAAACATATTATGTTGGGCATTTTTTCTCTGTATGGAATAATCTCAGGATTGTGTATTAACTTTTGACCATATTATCTTCAGACCATACTGACTATAACATCCTTTTTGAATTGTTTATAAATATTAAGGTTGCCTAATATTTCAGTGTTACAACTACAAGTGAGCTTATTATTTCTCTTTATGCTCAGATCAAGCTTGTTCTGAACAATACCATATATTGATGCAGTTTTGATTGTACATTTTTGTTTTTTGTTCTTAGTGCATATATACATTATATATTAACATACCAACAACCACCAACCTAGGTACAACTTTATCAAGCAGGTATACATGGTCAGGGTTTATAATATCATCCTGATGGACACACTCCAAAATATACCAGTATCCCAATTGTTGTGGAAATCACACCATTGATTATTTTGAAGTTGCTCTGCTAGGACAGAACTATTCACTATCCATGCATATTTGTCTCACACAATTTGAGATTCTTACTTTTTATATAACGTATGAATCTCTGGAGGTAGTTTAATTATACTAGTCTGCTTTTGCAACCACATACTTGTTCCAAATACTTGCATTAGGTGTTTATTCTGATTCTTTGAGCATTTCATCTCATTTATATCATATAGAAACTTTTGGTACCCCAGAGTGAATCTCTAACACACTCTGTATATTTTTTGACAAGTGTTATAAACAGTGTATTGGTGTTTTGTTCAGACCTCTATATTTTTCTCTCTCTAATTTGAATTGTTCAATATACCTAGCAAAACATTTTTTCAACTCAACAACCAATAGTCATGGACCTTGGGAAATTATTATCCAGCCTTTGTGCTGATAAGGATGACCTTAAGGTATTCGGTATTGGTATTAGTTCCTCGAATACCACTGAGTTACCCATATTGGATCCAGTTGACGGTTGTGTGTCTGAATTTAATAAGCTAGGTAAACAAATCAAAACCTTAAGAACCAACATTTGGCACCATAAGTTATTTAAGGCTTATCAAACTCAAAAAATTTCACCAAGAGGACTGAGATCAAAAATTCAGCCACTTGTTGGTTTACCGGACGACATACTAATCAGGGATTGGCAAATAGCACAGCAAGAAGCCGCTATGGCATTAGTTAATGTACTCGCTTCCTTTTATGAAAGGACAGTTCATGCCAATACTCTGGATGTTGAGAAAACATGTAACAATTTAAAACAATTTGAAAATCATTCACAATTTCAAATCAGTCTGAACAAACTATCCAAAGAACTGACTACATTGGAGAATAATCTTAAATCCAAAAAATTACATAAGTTTGCTAGGGATAAAGAGGATTACAGCAGAGGTAGACAATTTGAATCCCAAAAAGGTGTGAGATTCGCCCAAGGGACCAAAAGTTTTACCTTTGTGCGTAAAAAAAGACCGAGATCAATTCTCAAAAAATCAGGATCTTCCAGTAACACCTTTGGTGAGGAGTCCTCCACAACAGATAATGAATCAACCAGCATGGGTGAATCACCAAACAACAAAAGAGGTAGAAGCATGGTCAGCCCTTTAGGGGTAGGACACACAGGGGAGGGAGAAAGCATCGGGGTCACAAGTCTAGAGGAACTCTTTCAGTCAGTAGTGAAATAGTGGAACCTAACCAAAATGTGTTAAATATCTCTAAATACACTTTGTCATCTGATGAATATTCTATATTGAATAAAGGTTTGGGTTTTATTCCTGGTTTTTTCATTGACGAAAGCTCACATGTTACTGACATATTAGAGTTTTGTAGAAAAATTAATCTAAACTTATTTTTCAAACAACAGGATAACCCCAATCTCTCTCAAAGATCTTCTGAATTTAGATTCCACAAATCTACTTTCAATCCCCCTATGGATAAATATGTTGCGGTGTTCCAACAGGCTGTCATGAAAGATTTACATTTTCATTCCAATAGATCTGACCACATCAGAAACAATATATCTTATAGAGAACAACTTGCTCTGACCAAACTTAAAAACAACAAGGATATAGTTATACTTTCTGCTGATAAAGGGGGTGCAGTTGTTGTCATGGATGCCGATTATTATCGGGATGAGGCTAATGGACAATTGTCCAACCATCATCATTACATGAAAATGAGCACGGACCCTACACCCTCCTTTAAACAAGAAATTGATGAGTTTCTACAAGAAGCAGTCGACACTGGGATTATTTCCATCAATACCAAAAAACATCTTATGGTCAAGGATCCTGCTAAACAATACCTATATCTGTTGCCTAAAATTCACAAATCCATTGATAAACCACCAGGAAGACCGATTGTATCTGGTATTGGATCCCTGACAGAACCCTTGTCTATGTTTTTGACTGAAAAACTGAAACCATTATTATCATGTATCAGAGCCAGAATTCAGGATACAACGGAATTCTTACAAATTGTTTCTGAATCACAACTTGAACCTGGTTGGCTATTATGCACCTTGGATGTTAAATCATTGTATACTAGCATTCCACACTGGGCAGGACTGATGGCCCTGGATTTTTGGTTGAACAAAGCCAATATCTATCCCCCTGGAATGAACACATTACTTGTATGCATGGCCGAACATGTCCTAACTAAAAATGTATTTTACTTTCAACAAGACTGTTACTGGCAGATACAAGGTACGGCCATGGGGGCGTCTTTTGCACCTATTTATGCAGATTTGTATATGGGGTACATTGAAGAACATATAATCTATGATGAATTGCATAATGTGTATCTACCTGAAATAGACATCTGGAGGAGATACTTGGATGACTGTTGGCTTGTATGGAAAGGAGGTCCGGACTATCTCCAAGAATTCATGGAACATCTTAATGGAAATATGTGGGGGACTGAATTCACTGTGGAATACAATTTGAATGAAATTCATTTTCTGGATGTCCATTTACAACGACAACCGGATCATACACTTAAAACATCTGTTCATCGTAAGTTTCCCCAATATAACACATTACTACATGCCAACAGTCTCCATCCGAAACACATTATCAAGAACATTCCAAAATCTCAGTTTCTGAGAATTAAAAGAATATGTTCTACGGAACAGGATTTAAATATACATCACGAGGAATTGACTAGCAGATTTTTGGCTAGAGGATACCATTGGGATACCATCAATTCTGCTGTACAATGGAGCAAAACGCAACCCAGGGACTCACTACTAGTTTACAAGAAAAAAAGTCAGATCCAATAACACAGACATATGTAGATTTATCACCACATATGGAAGAAACAGTCACAATCTTATCAACATTATCAATACACATTGGAACATACTTACATCCCACCCTCTTTTGGAGGGCTATTTAGGAGAACGTTGCTATTTCTCTTATAGGAAGGGCAAAACATTAGGTTCCCATTTTTCTCATTATAAAAGGAGTATCATGCATGACAACCCTGATACGCAGAGAACTTTAACAGGGGACAAATTAGTGGGCACATATCCCTGTGGCCACTGCAGCTTTTGTGGATATATATTCAAAACTAAAAGCTTCACAAGCAAGAATACTGGCCAGGTACATGATATGAAAATCTTTGGGAACTGCAGTTCTGACTGGATCATTTATCTAGCTACATGCACGTGTCAGGCATTCTATGTAGGTCAAACATCCAGACAATTCCGTATCAGGATATCAGAACATTTGGGAGATATTAGGAATTGCAGATCAACAAATGCATTATACAGACACACTTTCAAGCATCCTACGGCCAAATTTTCTTTTTGCATCATTGATAACATCATTGGTAATAGGGCATTTAAAACAAGATGGCATGAGATTCTTAACAATAAAGAGAAAAGATGGATAGTTAAATTGGGTGGGCTGTTCCCACCAGGGCTTAATGACAAAATGTGAATTTCTCACAAATTCTTCTTATACCCACTATTCTCAGTTTTTTCTTATTGAACAAGACATCTGTTCATAGTATGACCCAACATTCATTATGGATATCACTATCAATAACTATGTATTATTATGCTAACCATTTTTATCTTCATACAGCACTCATCCACTTTACAACATCAAGGTAACATTTTATCTTATTTTTCTACTATTGATATAATTGATGGTTTGATACAGCCTCAGATGGACAACAACAATTTTTGCATATTTTTTGTATGCCACTAATATATGTTTTATTTTTCATTATTATTTGTAACATAATTAATGATTTTTTCCTCTTAGACAGGAAGTGATGTCAAAGCTCTCTTATAGGGTATATAAGGAGCAGTTCTTACTTTGTGTTTTCTAACTACTGATGAAAGCTTGAATAGCTGAAACCAGTCTAGTTTCTGTATAATAAAATATAAGTATTGGAACCACTCGAGGTGCTGGTTTTTTACTCAATATTGTTCACATCAGCTTGGTTGCCGTGCACCAGTCGTACTTGCTAGCTTGTTTCTTTACTGAAAATTTGAGATGGCAGCTAACAAAACTCGAACTGTAGCAGCTGCTGCTCCTTCCTTAAAAATTTTTGTCAAAAGTTCTAAGATAGAAGATAGCAGAGCTCGGAAAGGGTCAATGTTCTGCGTGTTGGCCCAAATTGAGAACCTTCTCCATTTACTGCCATATAATTTCCTGGTAGATGGCTTGTGAGAAGACAAGAGAATTTGTCTTGTATCTTCTGAAATTGAATGAAGCCTGGCAATTAGGGGAAGTGGATTAGCCAAGCAGTCAGTTTCAGGGACTGCAGTGAAGGATGAAGGTCCCCTAACGGGTGCGTCAGAAGGTCTGGAACTGGGTCCAGGATCCATGGACCTTCCAACAGATGATGGTGGAGAAACGGAAACCAAATCTGTCAAGGCCAGTAAGGGGCTATGAGTATAACAGTCCTTCCCAGCGATTTTGCTTTCTGTAAAAATCTGGGTATTAATGGGAAGGGTGGAAATGCATAAAGGAGACCCAGGGGCCAATTGTGTAGAAGTGCATCTCTCGGGGGTTGACCAGGAGGTGGTATTAGGGCAAAGTAGCTTCTGCATTTTGAATTGATGTGGCTGGCAAAAAGGTCGCAGCAAGACTGGCCCCATTTGTGGAAAATCAACTCCGCAACCTGTTGTTTGAGAGACCACTCGTGAGGGAGCAATATCGCCCTGCTTAGCTTGTCCGCTATCACGCTGGATTTCCCCGGGATGTGCGTTGCTAATAGAAAACACTGGGATGATACAGCCCATTCTCAGACCCTGAGGGCTCCTCAGCAAAGGGGGTAAGAGACTTGGTTCCGCCTTGTTTGTTCAAGTACCAGACTACTGACATGTTGTCCGTCTGAATTGCAATAGTTCCTACAGGAAGAGAGTCCTGAAAGTACTGTAACAGCAGAAGTACTGCTCTCAACTCTAGAACGTTGATGTGCAGATGTGATTCTTGATCTGTCCATGTGCCTTGGGTAGTCTTTCCCTGAAAATGCCCCCCCCCCACCCTACCAGTGAAGCGGCCGTGGTCACAGTGGCTACGGGGGGGGGGGACAAAGGGTCTTCCAATTGTGACATGAAGAGACGCCAACCACCACCGAAAGTCTCTCCTGCAAGAATCCGTGATGAGAATCATGTGGTGCATCGGTAGTTTCTGGTAAGACCACTGAGCGAAGAGGAGCCATTGAAGAATTTGCATATGCATCCTTGCGAGTGGTATAGCCAGGATTGCTGCCACCATCAGACTTAGTACTTTCAATACCTCTGCTGCTGTAGCTTTGTTCTTTGATTCCAGTAAGCTGACGTTTTGGCGGAGAAGAGAGACTCTTTCGATAGGGAGACGTAGAGTGGTAGTTGAGGTATCTAATTCTGCTCCTATAAAAACGGTATGCTGCGATTGCGATAAGGCAGACTTTTCGAAGTTGATTGTAATGCCAAACTGATGGCAGAGTGTCAGAGTGTATTGTGTTGCCTGAGTCAATTGATGCCTGGTGGCAGTGGTTAGGAGCCAATCGTCTAGGTATGGAAACACCTGGAATCCTAGAAGTCTCAGGTGAGCCGTGACCACTGCCATGCATTTGATGAACACTCTGGGGGCTGTAGTGAGACCAAAGGGCAGGGCTCGAAACTGGTAATGACTGGCTCCCAGCCGGAAGCATAGATGATCTCTGGAGCGTCTGTTCATCTTTATGTGATAGTACGCATCCTTGAGATCTATGGAGCACATCCAATCGCCTTTCCCTAAGAAGAGAAGAATGGACTGAAGTGTGACCATTCGGAACTTCTCTGTCTTTATGAACTGGTTGAGTCTGCTGAGGTCCAAGATAGGTCTCCAGTCCCCTGTTTTCTTTGGCACCAAAAAGAATCTTGAGTAAGTTCCGAATCTAACTTGGTCTGCTGGGACTGGTTGGATGACTCTTTTTTTCTAGCAATCTATGGACCTCTACGATTGCTTGTTCCCTGAGATTGGGTGGAACATCTGGGATTCTCTTTACGGGAATGGGAGGGGAAGAGAACAGAATGAAATATCCTCTGGAAATGATGCTTTGTACCCAAGTATCTGATGTTAAGTTTAGCCAGGCTTCTGGGTACAAAGACAAGTGACCCCCGACTGCCTCCAGAGCCGAAAAGTTGGGCCCCTTTTCAGGGGTGCTGGTAGGGCTGACCGGAGAACTGACCCCTGTCACCCTGTTGCTGCGGACCCCCTCTGCCGGGGGGGGGGGGCGGCGTCTTCTGTTATAACCCCCTCCTCTGCCTCTAGAGGGGGTTTTCTCCACATGTATCCTGAAAGGTTGCCTGTGCTTTTCGGAACCACATTTTCCCTCCCCTAGGGTCCTTGGAGTAGGGCCGAGTAGGGGTCGAAAAAAGGACTCCAATGGCAGATAAGGTCTTGCCTTCCTGCTCACACCTGGTTAAAGTTTCCTTTACTTTGGGCCCAAACAGTGATGAGCCATCGACTGGGGTACTAATAAAGGAAGACAAAGGGTTCCGCAAAGGAACAGAGACACATCCAGGCTTATCTTCGAAGAGCAATGCCCGAACTAGCGGCTCTACTTGAACCATCAGCTGCATAGGATATGAGACGCATGTACGAGTTTACCACTGAGTTTAGGGTAGCGTGCTGGGCGTTGACTTTGTCGGCCACCCCTGCAGCTTCCGTACCCTGGAGAGTATCTTCTAGCTCTTTCAGGAGATCTCTCTGTAGTCTTGTAAAGTGGGCTAAGTAGTTCAGTGATCGCAGAGAGAAAGTCGCTGAACTAAGCATGTGCTTCCCATATCTATCCATGACCCTAGAATCTCTGTTAGGGGGATGGATAGAGGTGGATGTCTCAGATACTTCCTTTTTGGTGGCTGCAGCTACCATCATGGCATCAACAGGCACTCCCTTTGTCAAAAATGGCTTGTCCACTGGGGCAGACATCATTTTATTGGGTTTACGAGGAACAGATTCCATGGCCTCCGGTGACTCCCATGCCTTACGAGAAACCAGTTCCATGAGTTTGTCGTAAGACGGAGACACCCAAGAAGTGGAAGATTGAGACACAAAAGCCTTCAAGAGCATGGACTCAGCCTCAGTAGGGGTCTTGGATTGCCAATCGCCCCTCTGACTAAGGATCTCTACTATCTCTGCAAAGGAGATAGCCTCAGAGGGGGATCGAGGGGACACTTCTGACTCATCTAAGTCCGTGTCAGATGTCAAGGACTCCTGTGGGGAGTCTGAGTGCCTCCTCTTGCACAATCTCTTCCTGGGCACCTCCTCAGTGGGGGGATCTGGGGAGGTCTCAGAAGAGTAGAGGACGTCCTGTGGGGGTACTTGAGGCTCTGGGTCTCTAAGCTTAGAGGGACTGGTAGATGAAGAAGCAGACACAGGAGCTTGAGGGGAGAGGGAAAGCTGAACCGATGCTGACATTGTCTTTGGAGACAGAACTCTCCTCATAGCATCGAAGGCACCATGGCTCTGACGAGAAGGAGTGGACGGCCCCGAGAGTACCGTCTGATCCTCCTGCACCGAAACCCTGGGCTCTGAGCCCGAGGTAGGAGCCAAGCTCATCCGAGCCGAAGCCCCGAGAGGAAGAGTCGGCACCGACAAATCGGTTCGACTATCCTCCCAGGACCCGACGGGAGAGCGTCAGCTCCTAGAGTCCTCGGTTGGCACTGAGGACATCCAAGTAGATGGAGCCGATAACACCGGTGCGGGTATCGGCTCCAAGGGTTCGACCACCATCGCTTCAATTTCCTTCGGCTTCGAGAGTCCAGTACGGCTCGTAGGAGTAGACAAATCCGGTTCCATGGTCTTCGGTACCGACAAGCTGGTCGGGGCCGACAACAATTTGGCAAGTCCTGGTGCCTGTAAAAGCTTCTGCACTAGCCGATCCATGTCCAAATCTGAAAGGCTGACTGAAGACTTAGCTGAATGCACCGATGGTGCTGACTGGGGCAGAGGTGAAGGAGGAACTTCAGAGACCAGCTTCAATACTGAGAGCTGGCTCCGAATCAAAGGTACACTCGGTTCCGATGACTGTGGAACCGATGACCCTTCTCCTGAAATCTTAGCCTTTTTTGAGACCTTATCTGAAGACTTGGATTCTGCAGATTTGGAGGACGTACTAGTACCCTCATGGCTACTCAAAACTTCCGAAAAAGATTGCTGTAGCAATCCCCTGTCTATAAGTTTCCTCCTTGTCTCCAAGAGGACTCTTGAAGAAAAGGAGTGACAAATGCTGCAGGTGTCTTGGAGGTGTTTAGCCCCCAGACAGTAGACACACTGAATGTGTCTGTCAGTGACGGACATTTTCTGCCCACAATCTGGGCATTTTTTGAATCCCGATTTGGGATGGGATTTTTCCTTATCATCCAACATATTTAAATGAAAAAACAGTAAATTAGATCCACAAACAACTAAGCCCAATCCGGGCACTATCTATAACAGTATTATATACATACAAGTATAGATACAAATATAGGGCTAAGAGGCCCACAGAAAAAGCCTATTATAAGGATTAATAGTAGAGAAAAAAGGGCTAAAGGCCCACACAACAAAGAAGCCAACAAGGCCCTAACTTTTAAACTATTTATACTATGTAAAAGTATTTAACTATAGAGTAAATATAATAGTACTAACACACACTATATTTTTTTAAACAAAAAAAAAACTTGTTATAGACTTGCCGGTTAATTTGTTTCTAAAATGGTCTGAGCTAGCTGGATCACCGAGATCTCTCTTGCCGCGGCAAACTAGATCCGAGGTAATTCCAGCAGTGCATTGTGGGATAAGGGGCTTGGTCTCGAGCTACTGGCAAACCTTGAGCTTTGCTTTTGGCCGTGTCGGAGCCGAGGATCGGCTCCAAACCCATCAGTGAGAATAAACGGCGAGATTTAACAACTTAACATCTATAGTATTTATTTAAATCTAAATGTTGGTTATAATATAAACAATGTAAATAGAACTCAGAAGGTGATACGTTTGTAAATGTTTTGAAAGTCTATTACTTCTTCTTAACCTTGGTTGTGGTGGTAGTAAATGATCTTTGGACCGGTTCACTAACCTGGCTTGAAAAGTTAAACATATAAATAACTAAGTAAATGACGTGAGCCCATGGCAGTACATCATGAAGGCAAACTGCTCAGAGATCTGATCATGTTCTAGACACAGGTAGCATGCGGTGGCAAGAGCCCCACACTAGAACTAGGACTGGCCTCATGCCATATTCTCTAAGGTGCACTCCTGCAACCATGATTCTAGTTCTCACTACCACAGATCACATAAATCATGCTCAGGCATGATTTTTTTGTAAGGGTTGGTTCCAAGTTCCACCAGTCTAAGAATAGGTGACACCGGGACCTTTCCCTAGGATTAGGGTATTTGTCCCTCAGCCTCAGCCAGTTATCCAAGGGATGAATAGTATCAGTGTTTCAGGACACCTCTAATGGCAGGAATCATGTAAGTACCTCTCTCAGCCCCCACATCTTCTTCTGAAATGGAACACTGGCAGGGGCTTGAGTGCTCACTAGCCAAGAATAAGTTCAGAATCTCCTGAAATCAGACAGCACGTTAAACCCAGACCTACCTTTTAATGCACTATGCCACAATATGCTCTCTGAGTGTTTGAACTTATACCAATTCTTCAACCTACGCATGGGGCTGTGTGGTGGACCCTTCTGCTGATCCACATGTGGGAAGAACAGTTTAGGAAGGCTAGCTGCACTGAATGAAAAAAATGCAGCTCATATTCAATCTAGTTATGTGTGCGCTGCTAAATATAGGTAAGAAAAGCTCAAGGACAAAATTCTGTAGGGGAAGTTAAACGTTCAAACAGGAAAAGGAGTTGACATGAGTGGGGATGTACCAGCAGGAGCAGTGTGCTGTCTTGTCACAGGGATTGACTTCAAGGTTAGGGATGTCACTGTTTCCCACTAAGAGGCATTAGCAAGGACACAATGGACTAATATGGACAATTCTGGAAATCCTACAGTGATTGGGACACTTACTTACATAAGAGTGGTCACAGAAATGTTATAATGATAGGGGGAACTGGAACAGTAGACACAAATGAGGAATAACCCAAAAGTTTGAGGCTATACTCCCTACAAAGCAAGAACAGATAGGGGCAGGATATGGGTGTACAATGAAATTATACGGATCTGTGATGGTGTAGATATGGAAACTAAGGAGAAGATCAAGGAGGAAAGGACAGCTTCCAGTGGAAAGGAATCAAATTTAGCCTCATCATGAGGAAGTACTACTTCATGGTAAGCTAGTCAGTAATGGGAATCAGCATCTGCCTTCCAGAAAGGTCAGCACAAAACAGATCAGCTGAGGCTCTTCAGATGGCGCAGGACAAGAATAACTGGTAGGCAGGCAGTACAAAAGCATTAGCTGTAACAACTAGGCAGACCAAGTAGACCCACTGGTTTTCTGCAGGCAAGGAATACATATCTATGGCATTACATAATGTTACTGAATATGTCAAAAGCACTAATTTCTTGACCTTTATGCAGTACAAAACTGTTACAGCAGCTCCTACGCTGCTGACAATACTACAACATGCAAAGCCATAACTAGGGCAGCGTGAAGGGAGGTAAATGATGAGGGAGTTTAGTCTTGGCACTGATACATGAAGCCATGAGTATACTGTTGCTTCATAAATGAATGACAACACTACACTTGTCATGGTCGACGTGCAGCAGCACTCAGTGTGATCTAAGCATAGCAAGCTGCCTGTTAAATTTGCAGCAAAGAGACACAGTTTCAGAGAAGAAGAGCTGAAATTGAGAAGGCTTTTCCCCTTTTTTTTTTTTTTGTTTGCTTCCCAAGCCCTTAAGTTAGAGTCGAGTTTGGGGATCCACAAAAGGAATCAGATGACCTAGCTACTTTTCTGGTAGAAACACGCAACATCAGCAGTATACCAGCTATTTAGATCACAGGAAAACACTCACATTAAAAAAATATAGGCACACAGTGGAATAAAGAAAATACGACCACCAGAGCTGTAGTAGAAAAAATTATTTAATCAATGGTAAGCGCTTTTGTGTAACATTTGATCAGACCATAAAACAGGCAAATAGCAACAATCCTTATATACACATTCAAATAACTAATAAACCTATCAAAGCATTATATTTTCTACTAAAGCTCTGGTGGTTATATTTTCTTTTTGGATTTTTTTATACTTGACTAAGATTGACTTGTTTTTGGTGGTGCATACTTGATAAAACACAGTGGAATAACACAGGAGATAAAGGCTATAAGCAACTGGTAAACTTTACCCTGCAGCCCTGGGTTTGCATCCATAGGTGTTCATCTGTATTCTGTTAAAGTCTGATTAGGTAACTTAACGGGATAGCACTCCTAGATTGTCCCTGTAAACAGACGTGTGTCTAGATGATACACCTATTTAACAAATGTGTAAGAAAACAAGCCTGGCAGTCCAGCAGACTAGGTTAATGCTATGAACTGCTAGCAAGCTTCACATTGGAATCCTGGGTTTCATTCCTTTAGTCTCCACGTTCATACTGTGTAAGTAATGGTTTCCATACAGTTAGCAAATGGAAAACGAGCATCATTAATGCAGGTCTAAAGTTAACTGCTCATTAACTGCTCATCACAAATACAGTTTATAACAACTTGTTAAAAACCATGCTTATTGTAACTTCATCTGTTGTAAGCAATTATTTCCTTAACATCTTTTCAAGTAGGTTACTATTATCTGCTATCAGTTTATTAATATTTCTGCTGCTTTTCACAAATAAAGATAAGTGAAAAAACACATTTAATTTCTTTTCTGTTCTAGAACTAAAATCATAGTGGGCAATTTTTGTTCACTTACAGAATTTCATAGTTTCCAAGCATTTCTTTTGAGGGATTCTTATTCCACTTACAATCTGGAATCTCACCATTCGGAACTGTGATATTGAGTGTATCATTAATCAAGTTATATTTGAGAATTCGGTCATTTGCCGTGCTTGATGTAAGGGATGGTGAGGCATTAACCTGAAAAACAGAATGAAAAAAATGTCAGAATTGATTGTAATTTCTCTCTATTGTCTTCTATGAGATTCTCTGTCTATGAAGTAAACAAGATAGCGTGCACTCTTTTGGATACAATGGCACAAATGAAAGACACAACAGCAACAAAGCGTGTTAACAACTTAAATATTAACCTGTCAGACAATGTATTTCCAACTTCTCATTATTTTGTTGCACAAAAACAATTGTAACTGTTTACACAATTATGGAAAAATATTTTGGACTTAAACTAATAAGTCAAATACCATATATGCAAGATGCTCCCAAAAATGGGTATTCTGTTAAATATGAAGTCAAAACACTAAAAATTACTCACAGTCATGAGACTGCATCTACTGAGTCAAAACCTTACTGGTTTTCAATATTTTCATCAAATGTTCAGCATATTACTTTTATAACTAAAATTATTCAGCATCTGCATTTAGTAAGGGATTCTGTACAGCTAACACAACAACATTCTCTTAGGTTTGGAAAAACAGCCTTAACATAACAAACAAAAAGCTATCCTATTTCTGGATTCTCCTATGAAAGAAAATACTATGCAAGAAGTCGGTGCTCAAATACCAAAACACTTGGTATAACTTTGTTCTCTATATTAATTGCTGGCTGGCACATTTATTACTTTTGAAATTTTTATGCAGCTCAGAATTCACTCTCTTCAGTTTGTTTGATTGCCTCTGAGCCCATCAAGTCTGAGGCTATTAAAATGGAGTCCATGGGAGAGTCATCAAGAATGTTGTCTCTGCCTTTACAAGCGGTGTGTGGAGATGAGGTTTTTAAATTGTAATGTCTCCGGAGAACTCAGGAAGCAGAGCTATGGGTCTCTCCCCGAGGGTCAGCATAGATTGTGTGACTGATGCAGGTACTCAGTCTGGTATATGAGAGGGCTTTTTTAGCCTTGATCAAAACATTTCCTTCAGCATTTAATAATGTGATGTTATATGTGGTTTTAGGATATGGTTTGGTTTTAGGGTCTGAGGGTTTCAGGAAATCATGCATCCAAAGGACATCACTCTTTTCTTGTGGAAGAGTTGGTGATACTGCCCCATGGAGATGAGGGGGTGCCACCCCAGACAGCAATTATGAGGGAAGGCACCAGTAGATATCCATAACGAGACACTCACTGCTTCTCATGTTGACATAATGCAGAATGTGTGTCAGGAAAATGTTTAATTCTAGGTATGACAAAAAAATTCAATAGTATGATGGCTCTATGAATTCACCTCTCAATTCTTGATCCATGCAAGGGACAACAGAGGCAATTGATGGTGGTCTTAAAAGTCTAGGCTCACTGGATAGGGACTACAGAACTGATTTGAGAATTTGCCACAGAGAATAGCAGTAAATCAGATCCATTGTAATGTCACAGTAGTTAAAGTGTTAGTTCTCTGCAATGCCTGCATGGTGGCAAAAACAGAAGGGCTTGAAAGAAAATGCCTGCCTCTGCAGACAAGCAAAGATCTAAAATTGGACTGATACAAGACATGGGGTCGATTACGCTGAAACAGAGACCTGTCAAATTTAGAGGCATTATCACATTGTAGAAGTTTAGATTCAGTGCAATACAGTTTGATTACTTTTATATGAATGTAAATTTGCCTACGTCAAAAGTGATAATTTAATAAAGGTTTTTGGAAAAAAAAGAAGTGGAAAATAATGTACCGCGACAAAAAAAGAGGCTGATATATAAACAGCAATAGGCTAGTCTACTAAAAGAAACATTACTACTACACTAACTACTACCCCTCAACCTCACCTCTACTGGCTCCCTCTTACTTTCCCTCCCTGTCCCTATACTGCTCTCTCAACCTCTTCTCCTTACTTCATTGTGGCATATCTCATTTTGGGGTTTAATTTCATAGTTATTTGGACTGCACATCTGTTTTAGGATGGCAAATAACTGTAGCAGCAGCTTTAATCTACCAGGTTCCCCTTGGGCTAGTTTAAATAAGAATCTCAGGAAGGACTGGCATAGTGGATGGGTGATGACTGGAATATGGTAATGAATATACTGATATGCAAGGGAGACCAACAGCCTTTAGGATTCCATCAGTGGGGAAGCAGTTTAATTCCTTTTTAAGCCTGTTGGAATGGTAGATGTAACCAGCTATGTTCCAGTGATAGGTACAGGGTTTGTGTGTTTCTCTCTGGTATACAGGGGCTACTTTAGATTTACTGGATTTTAATTGAGGGAACATGTGTATTTGATTCAGGAAGTACAAACAAAGCACTTATACAATGATTTATGTGTTTATATTTGATTACTGGCAATTTTTATTGTTTTATTATATATTAATGTAACATTCTGATAAGGGGCAATCCTACTGATATGTATAATGTTGATATAGTTGAACTTAATTTGTTATGATTTAAAGATGTGTTTCAGAAATATAGTGTTTCTTCCTCACATAGGTTTGTGGAATCAATATCTGTCAGAATTTAAGAATGAATGGAAGAAATATAAAGCAATTATTGCAAGGTGTAGGAAAAAAGTAGGATATTGTTTAACGAAATGCAGCTTATCAACCATACAAAGAATATGTCAAAGTGGGATATAGTCAGACTTCCAAGATGGCTGCACACTGAACTTTAGCTTTCTCAGTTAGAGCTGGATCATGGTAAACACCTTAACCATTATGCAGGGTAATGGATCGCCCCCCCCCCTTTGCAGCAGTTCCCCCTTTCCTTGCAGCCATTCCAGTGTCCCATTACTTGGCCATTTCTCCGCAGTTACCATAAACACTGTTCAAACCTGTCAGTTTACATACTATTTTCTTTCTTACTTCTACAATAATTTCAGATATTTG